>NC_141030.1:34277500-34425000 GCF_052040795.2 Danio rerio | reverse complement strand
AAGAAAAAAAAAAAAAAGATTTCAAATGTTACAAAAATTATTATTTACTACATAGATAAAAATAAATAAATAAATAAATAAATAAATAAATAAATAAATAAATAAATAAATAAATAAATAAATAAATAAATACATTTAAAAAATACAATAAATAAAAAAAAAAAAAAAAAAAAAAAACACTGCCTCCTTGCCTTCTTCATGTCCAGGGGGCTTTTTTTTTCAGTTTATTTGTGACAGTTTGCATTTTTATTGTAATGTTTATATTATTAGTGTTATTATTTATTATATGCATATTGATATTTGTTGATTTTGAAATTGAAAGATTTTTTCCACCTGTCAGGTTTAGGAGACATATGCACCACCATATGGAGCATAAGAATAGGACGTGTGTTCATAACTAATAATACATTAGTACAGGTTGAACTATGACAAATAAATGCTCTACAATTATTGTTCATAATTAGTTCATGTTAGTAAATACCTTAACAAATGGAACCTTATTTTTAAGTGTGACCGAAATAATAATTATTTATTAAAATATATATTTAAAAAAAACAATATAAGTTATAAGTTGTTAGTTACACACAGTAAACAACAATTAGTTTATTAGTTTTTTTTTTTTTAATAGAATTGAACAAAATGTTGCGCTTTTTGTTCCTGTCACTGATTTTCTGTGGCGTTATTTCTGTGTAGCCATTGAAAATGCAGACAAATTGCCATAGACAGGATTGTCATTAAATAATATATAACATTTTTGCTTGCTTCTATTGTTTACCACCAGGACATCAGGAATACAGTGCATTTCACCTTCACTGATTAATAAAAAGCAAAAAGGAAAGAAAGGCACTAAAAAACTCCAAGAAGAGTGCATAATGACTGAATGAATACGTTTTTCATCTGAACAAATACGTTGATTTCAATCTATGCCAGAAATTACCTTGCAGGAGTCATTTGAGCCACTTTTATAATGGTATATTAAGTTCCTTTTACTGCTTGAAAACTCAAATCATTATACAAAGTGCTATTCAAATTCAAAAGTGCATTAGTCTGTATAAGAAAGAAAGAATTTCACACGAGTCGTTTTTTTTTTATTTACTGATTTAATCAATTTGAGCGAGCTATTCTTTATATTAAAGATCACTCATGGCCATGCGCTGAATTGATAGTACTGAATTATCGCTCGTATCTTGCGAGAGATGACCTAATTTTAGCATGCAAATAAAAAGAAGTGTGAATAATTTTGGTTTAATATACAGTTTTTATATTAATGCCTCATTTCTGATTCATCAGCTGCTCCGAACGTGAGTCTTCATCATTTTCGTTGAATTAGATATTTTGAAACGTGTCACTTTTTCGTTAAAGAAACTGAATCTAGGGCAGTATTTTTTTATTTTGGAAGGGGTTTTGGATCTGACATCAAATAATGTCAAGCAGTCTGAGCACAGCTGAGAGTAAATCCCTCACGTTTACTACTCATTCATGTCTTCCTCCACTCGCAGACTTTCAGGACACTCGCTGCATTTTAATTCATCGCTTAGAATGGAAACCATAGCTGTATACGAGTCGGGCAAGAAAAGGAAAAGATTCTGCCTGCAAAAGAAAAAAAATCACTTTGCAAAGAAAGCAATATAAAAGCCAGTGCAGGGGTGTCATTTAATGTCAGCCAGCTTGCAGGAATAGGACGTTATCTGTGTTGACATTTATGTGTGAGTCCTAATGAAAGAAATAAGACGTGAGGAATGTTTTTTTTTTCTCCTCTGTCAACTTCTGCTGAAACGACAACCTGAATATTAATTTTTTGCTCTGTTGGCATAGCTAAACATTGATTTTCTTCAATCATTGTTTCCTCAAGATGAATCGAGTTAGTTGAGTACTGTATGTTAATAATATTAGATTTTTTATTTGTGGATTTTACATTGGATTAAGTAAAACTTTATTTTGATGGTCTATTTGAGTATTAGTAGACTGTCTGCTTAATATTTGCTGATAATGCTCCTTCATCAGACATTTAACTGACTATAAGAAACTTCACAAGTACATGTCAACTTGCACTAACCATAACCTGAACCTAACAGTCTAATTATAATCTAATGACAATTGGTTGGCATGTAGATGCAATGTAACTTAAATTTAACAAATGGACCATCAAAATAAAGTGTGACTTTGGATTGTTTACAGTTTTTTTTACTATTGTTTTGCCACAAATTTTGGAACACTTGTCAATTCAAATATGTGACAATTCATACCGGTACAAATGTTGAATGAATCGCGATACATGTTTTGAACTGAGGGGGCACTGTGTTTACAGGCAAACTTGCTTTACCTGCGCATGAGCGACAAGCTATAGGTAGGGCAGCCGTTTTTTTTTGTATTACAGAGATTTCTTTATCTTCTATTGTCCATTTTGGTTTTGTAAAGTAGCTGCACAGTCAAAGTGTTAGTTTGTTTATGTTAAAGAGTCTTATTTAGTTTGTATTATTCACTTTTTATTTGGATTTTGTTTTAAAATTCCAATTTTGTTATTGCAGAGACTATTTTATTTTGTAAAAAAAAGAGAGCAGCATTTGAAAAAAAAGGCTCTTCACCTTAAATTTGACTCAATTTTATTAAATAATTGTTACTAAATTGTGAATTGTGATGTTAGTAGCTTGAATTGTAGTGAATTGTGAGTCAGGTGAATTGTTAAATCCCTACTTGTATACAAGTTTTTGAGTTGTATTTGAATTTTGTGTGTAGAGTTTTAAACATTGACATCAGGGTTCTAAAATTTGTAGCAACTCATTTAAAAAAACTTACAAACAAAAAAAAAAAGCTGTAATATTGAGATGTTTCTTTGCAGATGCTGATTTGGAGTAAGCTTTTTTTTTCTCCATTTGACTTATAGTTAAGGTATGGATTTGGGAGGCAGAAACTGATCCTAGATGAGCACTTAGAGCCAGTTTTATCCCAAAGCAGTATTTGGCCTGAACGGTACAGAATATGAAGTAGTTTAGAAAAAGAAACATGATAAAATGTGACCCCGTTATTATATTATATTATATAATATTATATTATATTATATTATATTATATTATATTATATTATATTATATTATATTATATTATATTATATTATATTATATTATATTATTTTATATTATAGGCTAAGTCTCTTTATTAATCTGGGGTCGCCACAGCCGAATGAACCGCCAACACATGAACATTCACTTACGTACACTATGGATAATTTAGCTTTCCAAATTCACCTGTACCGCATGTCTTTGGACTTGTGGGGGAAACTGGAGCACCCAGAGAAAACCCACGCAAACACAGGGAGAACATGCAAACTCCACACAGAAATGCCAACTGACCCAGGCAAGGCTCGAACCAGCGACCTTCTTGCTGTAAGCTGTATGCCACCGCGTCCCAATATTGTATTATTATATTATATTATATTATATTATATTATATTATATTATATTATATTATATTATATTATATTATATTATATTATATTATATTATATTGTTGTGCATTTTACATTTATTTAAAATGCATTTTAGTTTAATTTCTGTTTATTATTATTATTATTTTTTGTTTGTCACATGTCAGTTGACGTTTAATAGTTGTTCTCTAGAATTAATATTAGTTCTTATTTTCACAAAAAACATTTTTTTTCTAGATTTTTCAATAAATAGAAAGATAAATATAAAAAATCATGCATTCTTGTTTTACAGAAATAAAGTGCATTTAAAATAATATTGCAAGTTGTAAAATCTGATCTATACTCTGCAATGGAAAACATATATTTAAACATGTAGCACTATTTAATCATCCTAATTTACGTTTAATAAATTTTTGCGCGCATGAATGCAGCACTGATGAGCAGAAGAGACTTCATTAAAAACATTCAAAATCAATTTGATCTAGTCCTGTATTATTTCGACAATACATGTCCATAATCCACTTCATACTTGTTGGACGTTTTTCTTTCTTTCTTCATTTTATCAGTAGAAAGACTAGAAGAATCCTAGAAGAAACATTAGCACTAGAGGTAGCTCGAGGGTCAGTTGAAAGCAAAACACAATAAATCAGCACCTGTGCCGACTTTCTGCTGCTGGTATGAGCAGTTTCGCCCTAGTCAGAAAACAGTTTTTCAGAATTTGTTGTGGAGGCTTGCTGGGGTTACTGGAGAAAACTTTCAATCACTGCCACAGAACAAGCCTGTGTTCCTCTTAGAGCCGGCTGTAAATTATTTTATTGTATGTCTAACTTGTTTAAAGTGTTCAGCATAAATGAATACACCCTCTGCATATCTCTCTTTTAATTTATTATTATTATTTAATAAACTAACTATATAGAATGCTTTACAACATTATATTTGTGCATATACATAAGATTAGTCAGAATCAAAGTCAAAACTGGAACTAATCTAAAAAAAGAACTTAAAATCATAATACAAAAATTTTTACATCCAACTTTGTACACCTAAAAATATGTTGGGGAAAAATAAGGATATAATAATAAACAGGAAAAATCAAGAGAAACATAAAGATATAACATTTAGTTTAAATTTAGTAGTTAGTTTTGTAAGTTAGTTTGTAGTTTAGTTTTGTAGTTGGTTGTAGTTTATTTATTTATTTATTTATTCATTTAATCATTTATTTCTTTATTTATTTATTTTTTTTTTATTTATATTTTTTTTTTATAAAAACTCATTTTGAATTTAAATGTATTATCTTTCTATTTCATTAAAATATGACCAAAATCATACTTTAATGGATATAAGAGTTTGATTAAACTGTTTTGTTTAAATGCACCAACAGTTTGTGTCTATATTTACTGGGAAATGGATACTATCCTTTTTTAATTTCTTACTTTTTTTAATCATTATGAAATGCTATCAAGCATTTATGAAATAAACAAATATTATAATTTTCTCAAATTCCTATCTAAGAACTTTTAAGTAGATCCTTCATTTTATTTTATAATGTGTCCTCCTATAGATATATTTAATTATGTTTAAAATAATATTGAAGTAATGATGCCGTTTCAAGTAGGAGTGAAGGCTCCGTCAGGACAGTATCTTTGCAAATGCACAGACAAGTGCAATTAAGCAGCTTTTTAAGATGAAAAGTTTTTCTTGGGTTTTCAACTGTGATGACTAAAATAGACACTCACAGGATCAGCCTCCGCTGCTTTTTCTCCAATACTTTATTCAGTTATGAATTATGAGACTGCTTGGTTTGTTGCTCCGTTGGGTCAGATTGCTTTCTAACCTCAACTGAACCACTCCAGAGTTTGTTTCAATTGGCCTGAGACAACTCTATTCACAAGTTTATGTTGTTGTTTTTAATACTGTGGATATACGTAGTTACTGTTTTCATACACACCTATACAAATCAAACTTGTAAAGATAATAGACCACAGGGAGAAAAAAAAATTGTGGTTGCCAGAACTTTTCTGTTAAAAATATGGTAGAAATCACATAAACTGATTTTCTAAATGTGATGGTAAACTACCTTATTTCATTAATTATACACCAGTGTATATTGGTTATATCATTATACACCAGTGTTTTGAAGTACGAGCATCTACACATCATATATTTGTTACACAGACAAAAACACAACCATAAGTGTTTGATAGACCAATGCTCATCACAGATGACTTTTCCCTGGAGCAGAGAAACATAGTGTACTAAGATATAGAAGACCCTCAGTGTAATTCACACTACTGAACACCATCATGGTTATGGTGTTCACATAAAATTTTAATATTGCAATAAACATTATTTATCAATATTAGATGTAATATAACATTCAAATATACATCACTGATGAGGAAAAAAAAAATATCACCGTAACGTCAACAGAAAGGCATAAAAAAAGTATGAAAGCATTTTTTTATTTATTTCAGTGTTGTAAGATTTTATTATTATTATTATTATTATTATTATTATTATTATTATTATTATTATTATTATTTTATTATTATTATTATTATTATTATTATTTTATTATTATTATTATTATTATTATTATTATTATTATTATTATTATTATTATTATTGGCAAAAAGTACTGCATATTGCATTGTTTCTTGCTTGTTTGGCTTTAATTAGAAAAAGAAATGTCCTGTAAAGTTCTGCTAAAAGCATGCCCAGCTTTCTCAGAAAGAGATAAATATGAATGATGCAACATTATTACATGAAAAAATTGCAGTCACGATTGAAAATAATGAACCTCCCATTCAAAATTTTACCATAAAAAATAGAGTTTAATACAAATTAAAATGTATTTGTTGAACCAAGCTTGCTATCTTTCTGTCGGTGGGTTTTATATGACTCACAGTTGAGTATTCTGCATCACAAATGCATTAGTTGAAATTATTAATATAGTAGTTAGGGGTGTGTTGATACAGTCAAGTAACATTTTGATATACATCTCAATACTGATCTCACAATATGTTGATATAATCTCTATAGTATTTGCTTTAAAAGTTTATTATTAATTATTAAGAGTTTACTATTGATGTTATTATCATTACTTCTCAAATATATGATTCATATTGCAGCAAAAACATTATGTGATGTATTACAGTACATGAAGACATTTTTTCGGGTAAATAATAACTATGCAGTTATTTGACACTTGAATAAGACAAGCTCAATGCCGCAAATTATATGTATGTATATATATATACAGTTGAAGTCAGAATTATTACCCCCCCTCCCACCGTTCATTTTTTCCCCCCAATTTTTGTTTAACTGAGAGGTTTTTTTTTTCAACACATTTCAAATAGTTTTCTAATAACTTATTTTTTTATCTTTGCCATGACGACAGTATATAATATTTGACTAGATATTTTTCAAGACACTTCTATACAGCTTAAAGTGACATTTAAAGGCTTAACTAGGTTAATTAGGTTAACTAGGCAGGTTAGGGTAGTAAGGCAAATTATTGTATAACAATGGTTTGTTCTGTAGACTATCAGAAAAAAATATAGCTTAAAGGGGCTAATAATTTTCACCTTAAAATGGTGTTTAAAAAATGAAAAACTGCTTTTATGCTAGCAGAAATCAAACAAATAAGACTTTATCCAGAAGAAAAAAATATTATCAGACATACTGGGAAAATTTCCTTGCTCTGTTAATCACATTTTTAAATCATCAATATATTTTATAATAATTTTTTCCATTTTAAAACAGTGTTATATTAGTAATATTAGTGAATATTCTTAATATTTCTTTACAAATCACACATAATGATAGTGGTAGTTACAATGGTGTGAAAAGGTGTTTACCCTCTGACTAATATCATTTTTTTTTTTTGCATGTTTGTCACATTTTAATGTTCAGATCTCCAAACAAATTTAAATATTAGTCAAATATAGCACAAGTAAACACATCGTATTGCTCTGAAATGAAGGTTTTTATTATTAATGAAATACTTAAAACAAAACTAGTCCTTCAGTGTCACAAACATGCAAAAAAATAAGAAACCAGTAAGGGGCAAACACTTGTTCACATCACTGTGTATGGGATTGGTAGCATAATATTATGTAAGAAACTGTGCTAATGTGTTTTTAATTGACATTCTGTCTCATAATCATAATTTGCATGAAAAGCAATTGCAGTAGTGTTCAAGTCACTTGAAATCTGCAGCTAATTGTATGTATGTGTACATTTGTGGTGAATGCTGTTAAATGTTTTCAGATATTTTTTGATTTTGTTGATGATTTAGTCATCTAAATAACACTTTTCTCCTATAAAGAAGACTTTGCACATTGGACAGATTCCATTGATGGTAAATGCCTCTAATGGAACCATAAATGCCAACAAAGAACCTTTATTTTCATGTACGTACGTCCACTGATTAAAGTAATAAATCATGAGTAATAAGATTGATTCATAAATAAAAATGACATTTAGAAGGTCTTTCTCGTTTACAGTAGAATACTCAACAGCTTTGCAAAAGCATACACATCCTTTTTGACCAGTTTTCAGAAGACCAAACTTAATTAAGCAACATTAGTTGCGTGTTTTTAATTGTGTTAAATACATGCCGCTACCTTATTTAAATGATCGCTCTCAAATTAGCATTTAAAGTCACCATGAAATGGAAGTTAAGATTGTCCTTTTCCCATATTGCGATGAACATCTAATTGAAACAGTCCTGCAATTAGAAAAAGATGCATAATCCCGTCCATTCGGAACTGATTGCCTCTTTGGAAGTTGGGTGTTGCTAACAAAATAAAGCAAGATTAATGCATGAACAAGACACGTGCTTATAGCCACAAACTAAAACATTCCATGTGTCTAGAAATGAAGAAAATTCATGTCATTTGGGGCAAGGAAGGATATGATGTTTGATAAATGATTATTAGGGCAAATACATTTTTACAAAATAGTGAATTGCACAGACACATTATTTATAACAAGTACTACTATATAAGCTAATTTCAAGAGTTCACACTTAGCTGATGATTGATTATGAAGTTTGTTTAGCATGTTGTCCCAAAAGAGAGCCCTGAGCTAATGAGATCCTAAAGCCCAGGGCTTCCTCCCATTTGCAGGGCAAGAGGGGAGTTTAAGCTCAGGTAGACCTTGAGAACTCTCCTGCTTATGTAAGCCTAATGACTAATCAAGAATTGCTTATGGGGAGATATACTGCTGACTAAGAGCTCATCTATGGTGCCAATCTGGTTTTCTCAGTTCACTTATGCCACATGTCTTTAGAATGTGGGAGGATACTGGGGGAAACCCACACAAGCATGGGGAGAACATGCAAACCACGCACAGAAACGGAGACTGGCCTGGTAAAGACTGGTCAGTGATTTTCTTGCTGTGAGGCTACATTGCTAACCACTAAGGTGCCGTGTCCCCCTATCTTGGAAAAGGGAGGAGGAGTAGGGGTGGAAGGGGGGATTCCTTAAGACGAAGATGACAGTGGTAAGAAACACTGGTTATTTATGGTTACTTGTGAATCATCTGTTTGGTGAATCATGTGCGGGAACAACCGTGGTCAGGCATAAGAACGTGATCCTCTTGAAATTAGTAAAAAAAAAAAAAAAAGCGTCACTTAGTTTCATGACAACTTAAAAAAGGAAATATAGCCTTGACACATTTAGCACATTTCATAAGTTTACTTATTTTGAACTGATTTCCTTATTTTGAACACCTTCTTTCATCTCTCTGACACCTTAACTGACTCTGCAGCAGTTTCTGCACATTTGCACAAGACACGTTCTTACGCAAAAAACAAACACACAAAAAACCACATGCCTTTATAAAGTGCACTTCACACAAGTGAGTGGGCTTTACAAACCACCTGAAGAAACATTCTTTACTTCCCTCTCAAAAAACAAAAACAAACAAACAAACAAACTCTTACTCTAGTATTCAATTCTCTGAGCAATTCCTTTGAACATTTAGCACTTCCTGTGTGCACTATTCTCATGATTATTTGCTAAATGTCTCCTCAATTGTAAGTCCCTTTGGAAGAAAGTGTCAGCCGAATGACTAAATGTAAATATAAATGTGATTCCATTGATGCCACTTTACATCTCACAAATGTGAATTTAAATCTCGCACTTTAGATTTCACACCTCACATTTGTAACTTTATATCTTACTATTGTGATTTTATATCTCTCAAATGTGACGCCTCACAATTTTGATTGAACTTAATATCTTACATTTGTGGCTTTTGTATCTAAGTGTTACGTGTACAAATACAACATTATTCATTCGCCATAGTGGAACGTACTGCCAACCATTCCAGCATATGTTTTACACAGCAGATACCCTTTCAGTTGCAACACAGTACTGGGAAACACCCATACACTTTATTACAAATTATTCAATTCAATTCAACTTTATTCTATATCACTTTTACAATGTAGATTGTGTCAGAACAGATTAACGTAGACGTTTTACTAAATAAAAAAATGTGTCAGTCCAGTTTTCAGAGTTAAAGTTCAGTTTAGTTCAGTGTGGTTTAATTTTCACTGCTGAAATATATATATATATATATATATATATATATATATATATATATATATATATATATATATATATATATATATATATATATATATATATAATATATTATATTAGTATATATATAAGTTAAGAGCTAACTTGCTAGCCACCATCCAATATAACATTATATCACATGATTTAGATTTGGTGTCTCATACTTGTGACTTAATATCTCACACTTTAGATTGTCACAACTGTGACTTTCTTACAATTACAGCCTAATATTAATTGTGATTTTATGTCTCACACTTGCAATCCCAAATTGGATATTTTAAATGTGCTAAAGACATACAAGTGCACTACACTTGTTAAACTAATCTTTTAGATTAGCATTTAAAAAGGAGATATTGCCTTAACACATTTTGCATATTTCATCATATCTCCTATTTTGAACAGATTCCATAACCTGTCGAGTTGGCAAGGAAATCCAGCCACTGAAAAATTGCTATCGACAAACATTGGCATGAAAAGACAGAAAAAATGAGACGTCAATACACCAAAGGCAGTTGCACTCCTCTGAGGGTGCAGTACTTTTTTTGGGGTAAACAGAAAATTGCATTTTGAAAGTGCTCATCAAGTTGTTTGAAGAACGTCTTTGAGTGCACTGACATTGAAGATAACTGATTTTCTTTTTCTCAGCCGTCCACGTGCCATAGAAAGTTCAGGGCCTTTAATTTGGCATTGTCAAGATTTGATTGGCATGCTGGCTGCACCGTGGCCTGATATTGTTGTGTTCCTGTTGAATGGCAATCATACTGTTATTGCACTGCATACCATTTGCAGAGGTAGAGCTGTCACAGCCAACAAAGAAAGCATTGTAAGGACAAAATCTGATTTTTTTTTTTTTTTTGCCGCTTTTAGCTTGTTACTGAGCATGTGCGCTGAAGATACAAATATATCAACACTTCCATGAGTAAACATGTCTCTTCCAGTGCCTGGTGGTGTGTGTTAAACCATGCCATGCACTCGTACGCTGAGCGACATTCTTACACCTTTAATGATAATTGAATTAGACGGATCTGCAGTTACACGATGCAGCAATGAAAATTGTGTTTTCAAGTGGCCAGCTGTTGTCGTTGTTTGCGGTTCTTCATTCGCAGCATATGGCAGACTGGATTTGTCCCCTACAGATGACATTGCACCATTTGGCACTTTAGAAAATGGATTTGCACTCATCACGTGCAGTTTGCAAGCACCCACAGGCTGCCGGTGTCAGTGGGAATATCCCAGTCTAATGGGTTTAATTCGGGGGGCTCCTGTTGTACTTGGCGGCTTTTCATGCGCTCTTGTGGAACTCGAGAAAAACAGAGCTTTTCGGAGGAACGTGTGAATTTCAGACAGTTGCACGAGTGCTGATAGTATTTCTACTGAGAAATTGGATAAATAAATGCAACTGTATATCAGATGTGAATTTCTATTTTACAGTTTTGATTTTATATCTAATTTTACAGACTTGATTTCTTACAAATGCAGAGTAGTATCTTCAGAATTTAGATTTGTTTCCTCATATTTGTGACTTTATATATTAGTGTTTTGAACATATAAACATAGACATCACCCATTTACTATATAACTGAAGGTTAACTATGTTTACATATAGTAACTTTAACTGTTAAAAGCTTATTCATTCATTCATTTTTCTCCGGCCTAGTTCTGATATTTGTCAATCACACTATGGAATTTGCATTTCAGATCAATGCTCAATTACAGCGGAAGCAAAGGCTCTATATTTAGCTTTGGAACACATTGAAAATGCTGAAGAACACAATTTTTTTTTTTCTGACTTAAAATCCTGTCCACAAACATTGAATTCTTTTAAACTGGAGCATCCTATTATTATTGACATTTTTATCAAAGTAAATTAACTACAGAGAAAGTTTTATAATATGGTTTCTGCTGGATCCCTGGACATTATTTGGAAATGAGCAAGCCGACAAAGTTGCCAAAACAGCCCTTACAGGAAAGCTGAGTGCAAAATCCCATCTTCAGGTCACTAATAAAAGGCTATATTTAAACACATGGCAAACAGAATGGAATCAATGCTCATAAAATACAATTTTTGAAATCCAGCCAGAAATAGGAGAAAATCAAATTTATTTTTCACCTGTTTTTTTCTTTTCTTTTCTTTTCTTTTCTTTTTTTTTTTTTTTTTTTACCTCAAGACGTGATGAGATTATTTATAGAAGATGGACACACAAGACTTACACATGAACATTTACTTAAAGGAAAAGAACCACCAAAATGTCAATATTGCAAAAGAAACCAAACTGTTTAACATATTATTGTTGAATGCCCTAATTTTAATGTTATCAGACAACAAATTTTAAATGTGAATCCTTCTAAAACTGTACAATTTTTATCAAAAGTAAACCTTAAAAAAACAGTTTTAGGTTTTTATCGTATATATCATTATTATTATTATTTATGTTTTTTACCTTGTGTATTATTTATTGCTGTTGGTGAATTTTAATTGTTAAAATCTATTTTATAACTATAGAAAAGTGGTATTTATAAAATGTGGTAAACTTGATCTGTTTTTTGTTTTGTTTTGCCTCGACATAGCAGCTGAAATGGCAATAAACCCAAAATTATCTCTCTCTGGCTTAGTCCCACAGCAGAATAAACTGTCAGCTGAGCCAGTGTCGCCCTTAAAAGCTATTAGTTTAAGAGTAAATAATTAAAGTTATTAGCAAATAATGAAGTTATGTAAACTAAAAACCCTAACTTTTAAGAATTTGAGTATAATGCAGTTTTTGGAACAATAATAATTGTGAAAAACGCTATACAAATAAACTTGAATTGAATTGAATGGAATGATTTTAAATATCTCACAAATGCAACGGATCACACAATTTAGATTTTGTATCTTATTTGACAAATCTCTGACCTATCTCTTAAATGTGACCTGCTTAGTCGCAGCTTGATATAATTTGTGATTTTGTGTCCCAAAAGTGTAGCTAGCTTGTCATAAATGTGTTATTTTTGTCAATTTTATTTCTCTTTTATCTCTGTTTTTGAATTGGTGAGGGTAATTGGCATACACATTGTAAATAAATTCAGACCAGTTACAAGTGCTAATAATATTTCAACTACTACTGAATATTTTATCAAATTTATAAGACTATATCAAATGTCAGTTTCTGTGTCACAGTTTTGCTTTCATATATATTATTAGAGACTTCATTTATCACAAATGCAATTTTTTCATATCACAATTTTTAATTATTGTCTCAAATTTGTGACTTTAAATCTTAGTGTTGTGATATTATATTTCATAAATATGACAATATCTCACAATGTTTACTTATTATCTTGGTAATGGACTTTTACTATTTTACTGTTGCAATTTTATGTCTCACATATAAAATATTATATCACACAATTTAGATTTTGTGTCTCATATTTGACTTAGTATCTTTTATCTAAAGAAAAAGTGACTTTCTTACAGTAACAGCATAATATCAATTATGATTTTGTGTCTCAAAATTGTAACCTAGCATGTCATACATGTCATTATTGTCAATTGTGTTTCTCAGAGATCTGTTGTTATCTCTGTTTTTGCATTGCAAAGGGTAATTACCATACAAAATATGAATAAATTCAGATAAATGCACTGAACTTCCGAATAATTTGTAAAATAGATACAACATTAAATCAAATGTGAATTTGTAAATCGCAGTTTAGACTCCCTATCTCATATTTGTGACTTTACATCTTAGTGTTGTGGTTTTATATCTTACAAATATAACAATATCTCACAATGTTGACTTATGTCACAGTAATAGTATTTTACGATCTTACTGTTGTGATTTTGTCTCACAATTGTAACATTTTATCACACAATTTAGATTGTTATTATTTTATCTAAAAAAAAAAAGAAAGAAAACTCTTACCGTTAATGCGTGATATCAGTTGTGATTTTTGCGTCTCAAAATTCTAACCTAGCATGTTATACATGTCATTTTTGTCAGTTGTATTTCTCTTAGATATTTTATTTCTGTTTTTGCCTTGGTAACCATACAAAATTTTATATCCTATTTTGAAGGCTTAATTCCTCACAATTTTTTTTTTTTATCTTACAATTTTGATTTATCATCTCGTATTTGTGACTAGTGCTGTATCTTATGAAAATGACAAAATCTCACAATTTTTACTTATTATTTCAAAAAAATGGACTTTTAGTTTTTTATTGTTCTAATTTTGTCTCACAAATGCATCATTATATCACACAATGTAGAATTTGTATCTCCTATTTGACTTATCTCACAATTATTATTATTATCATTTCATCTATATAAGGTGACTTTACAGTTACAGTGTAATATTAATTATATTTTGTGTCTCAAATTTGTTACTACATTATTTGTTAATCATGGTTAAAATTTGCAGGCATAAACAAGGTCTAGATCTGTACGGCCTAAGCAGTTTTGAGCCTTAAGGCTAAAATTGTGAATGCTGACACCATGAACCTAGCTGCTTTCATGCCCACTTAAACATCAGTCTGTTAGTTATAAACACTGCCTCAGTGTACGAAAATACAATGTTAATGACCTTAAAGCTCACAATTGTAACTTTCTATATTACAAATGCAATTAAATCACACAGTTGTTACTTCAAATTTACAATTATGATTTTATGTTTCTCAAATGCAACTTTGTCTTAGAGCTGATTTTATATTGCAATATTGCCATCTTATTAGTCACAAATCCAACTTTTTTATCTCACATTTTTAATCAAAAATTTAGATTAATAGGTTGCAATTGCAACTTTATATTTCACACATCTGGTCTGATATCAGTCTGATATCTCACAATTGAGATGTTTATCTAATTTCAAACATCTATCTCACAAATGCGATGCAGTAGGTAGTGCTGTCGCCTCACAATAGAAGGTCGCTGGTTTGAGCCTCGGCTGGGTCAGTTGGTGTTTCTGTGTAAGGTTTGCATGTTCTACCTGCGTTTGCGTGGGTTTCTTTCGGGTGCTACGGTTTCCCCCAAAGTCCAAAGACATGTGGTACAGGTGAATTGGGTTGGCTAAATTGTCCCTAGTGAATGAGTGTGTATGGATGTTGCTGGAAGGGTATCCGCTGCGTAAAACATATGCATTTATAAGTTGGTGGTTCATTCCGTTGTGGCGACCTCAGATTAATAAAGGGACTAAGTCGAAATGAAGAAATGAATGAATGAATGAATCTCACAAATGCTGATTTGTATCTCACGGTTTTGATTTGGTATCCCGTAATTGTGACAATTTCATAATATTGTGGTTTTATATCTTACAAAAGAAACACTATCTTACAGTTTTGATGGAACAATATTTCTCAATTCTGGAATTTTATTTTAGTGTTGTGATTTTTGTATCCCGCAAATATAACATTGCACCACACAGTTTGTATTGTATATCTCATATAATAATAATAATAATAATAATAATAATAATAACTTATCATTTACATTTTTTTCTCACAAATTTTACTTTCTTAAAGTTACAATTCAATATCAAATGTAAATGTATGTCTTATACAATATCTGATATCTCACAATTTTTATTTCATATATCATATTTGTGAATATATTTTACTTTTGTGATTTTAATCTCACAAATGCAACATTATAGCAAACAATTGAGACTTTGTATCATCTCTTTTTCTTTTCTTAATTACTCACTATTTAGATCTCACAAATCTCTTGCAAAGTTTTTATTTTCTCATTGACTTGACATGGGCATTGCACAATAATAATACATAAATGTGCAATATTAGCCAAACATCTATTTTGCATCTGCAGTCAGTAATTAATTATTAATCAATACATAAAAAATACAAGCTTCAAAAAAAGATCTGTTTGTTACCCATCTAACTGAGACACATGTGCAACTGTCAGACAAAATAATAAATCAAATTAAATCTGCAGCCAAAGCAGTATAAAAGAAGTAAAAGTAGCATTAATCATTCAATCAGCACACAACCAACCAAGCTAGTGCAGTTGTGATTAATCTGTTTCACAGACTTTAACAGAGTGTAAAAATCTTGATGGTTCTGTGGGCCTCGTCTATGAAATCTGATCGTTATTTTTTATTTTCTATTGGATTCAAGTCAGGTGTTCTATAGCTTGAGTTTCTTTCTCTGAAAGCAATTGAGAGTTTACTTGGCTATGTTTTGATCATTGTCTTGGTGAAGTGTCCACACTGGTTTCATCTTCATCATCCTGGTTTTGTAGAATGTTAGACTGAAGCAGCAAATATTAATTTAATTCAATTCAATTCAATTCAGCTTTATTTGTAAAGCGCTTTTACAATGTAGATTGTGTCAAAGCAGCTTCACATAAATGGTCATAGCAACTGGATCAGGGTAGTTCAGTTTTTAGTGTTTAAGTTCAGTTCAGTTTACCTCAGTTCAGTGTGGTTTGAAATCATTACTGAGAGTCCAAATACTGAAGAGCAAATTCATCGATGAGTAGCTTTTCAGATCCTGAACCATGCAAGCCAGTGGCGACACATTTAATAAAATGAAGGGCAAAGGGTTGCTGAAGAACTTCTGAGAGATTACAGCTGCTGTCTGGGCTTTCACTGCCTTTCTACACCTTCCTTTCTTCATGTGTTCAATACTTTTCCCTGTGTTGTTTAATTTTATTACACATAACTTAATTTGTAAACCAATTAGATTTGTTTTATTTGCATATGTAGATTTCTTTGGTTGCTATCAACATCCGGTGAAAATTTTAAGTCAAGGCACCTTTAGAAATATATTTTCTGAGAAAATATTGACATGTTCAGTACTTATTTTCTTCGCTGTATCTGTTTTTGCATTGGTAAGGTTGACCATACAAAAGCCATTGCTCATGAACAATATATTGTGTAATAACATTATTCTCTCATTTTGGATTGCATTTTTTTTATTGCAGCTCTAGGATAACAAATATATTAAAGCAAATCGTGCTAAACTATTTTTCATGCTAATTTTCCACCAGCATTGGTGGAGTGCCCTTTTTAAACATGTTATGTCGTTTCCCCATCCTTTGCTTTCCTCCCAAAATCTCATTATTTTATAGTCGCACAAAAAAGAAGCTGCTTTATTTTCATGTTGCATCCAAATATTCAGCAAGAAACTAGCCATGCCTCAGTGGCCGTGTCAAATAAGGCTTGTTGTCTGCAGATGAGGTTGTCTGAGGTAATGCAGGCAGTGCTCTGCTTCCCAATGGCCACATGCAATGGCTCTGAGAAAAATGAGAAGGCAATGCCTGAAGAGGAAATGGGGGTCAAGGGGAGAAATTAGCTTACACGCAGTGCCAGTGTTTCTCAAAGACGTCAAAGCGATGCCGTTTTTCAGCAGAGAAGCAGACAGGTGCGTTAGACCTCCACTCTTACTGCCTAAATCACCAACCAACCAAACTCCAGCCTGAACTTTAATCATTAATAATTCAGAGGTGGTGAATTCTGAGTCTGGAGTGTACAGTATTTTCTGCGGAGGTGATGGAGGAGTCTCTCTTTTTTTTTTTTTTGCCTGACATAACATTTTAAATGCTGCCACCATAAACTTGCTTTTATACCCACTTGAATTGATCAGGCTGTTAGATATTTAAGCTGCCGAGAGAAAGAACATAAAAATGTTAGTGACCTTAAAGCTCACAATTGCTATTTGATATTTCATAAATGCCGTTTTAGCTTCCTGAAGTTGTCGATTTATATCTCACAGCTTAATCCTCACAAATGTGAATCTTTCTTCACAGATTTAATTGTGTCACAATTGTGAATATATCACAAATCTGACTTTTTCTGACACAAAAATCTTAATGTCCGCACTATTTACTCTCCCTCAAGTGCTTCTAGACCTATATGAATTTCTTTCTTCTGTTGAACACTAAAGAAGATATTTTGAAGAAAGCTGAAAACCTGTCTTTGACTTTTATAGTAGGAAACAAATACTATGGAAGTTATTAGTTACAGGTTTTCATCCTACTTTATATTATCTTTTTTTATGTTCAACAAAATAAAGTAAAGGGAGAGCAAATGATGAACTAGAACTATTCCTTTATTATATCATGGTTAAGGTTTTACTGTTGCAATATCTACATTTTATTTGTACCTCATAAATCTTTGTCTCACTTATGTGAATTTATATCTCAAAATTTTGATTTATAATCCATATTATTGACTTTATCTTACAAGTGCAAATAATTATATTACAATTATGATTTTATCTCATATTTGTGACTTAATATCTAACATTTCTAACATTTATTTACTTTTAATCATTTATATTGAATAAATGTAAATGTATCTTACAATTGGGATTTTTAATCTCATGTAAATATGTAAATATATATATATATATATATATATATATATATATATATATATATATATATATATATATATATATATATATATATATATATATATATATATATATATACAAATGAAGTTTCACAAACTAATTTCGAGAGGAGCACGTGATATGATTGACTGCAGCTGGCCACTCATCTACACTCATTAGGTAGCCAATCAGATTGATCCAAACTCACTATAAGTAACCTAGCTAAGAACTACTCCCTTATCTTCGTTTCCTGAAGAAACCCCACATCCACCCCTTCTCCTCCTTTCCTCTTTTGCCGAGGGGAGCTCTCGAGAACACCTGATCTCGTACTCCTCTCACATGCTCTATGGACCTGGCGGGAGCCCTGGGCTCAACTATCTCCAAGCTCAGGGTTCTCTCCCGGGACAGCATGCCAAACCGGCTTACTTGCTAACAAGTTGTCAAACAGTATCTAAGTGTGAACTTTTGAAACTATTGTAATGTATGATGTTTGACTTTATTTCCCACAATTTTAATTTTGTCATAACTTAATTTTCCTGAAGTTTAGGATTATGCCTGAGTATATTGATTGTATCTCATGGATGCCCTTATATTCATGTTTATTTTGTTAGTGACTTTAAATCTCACAAATTTGAGTTTATTTCCCACAATCTTGATTTGACTTCATATTAGACTTAATATCGCACAAATGTGGATTTATATATATAAGTATTTCGATTTTGTCTTGTATTTTTGACTTTGGTATCACTCACTTTTTCTTTAGCATAGCCGCTCATTTATCAGGTGAATGAACCACAGCTGAATGAACTAACAATTACTCTGGTATATGTATTTTGTGGCAGATCCCCTTTCAGCCACACTCAATATCACACAAATCCAAATTTACACTTGACTATTTTGATTTTATGTCTCATATTTGTGAATTAATATTACTCGCTCACTTTATTTCAGCTTAGTCCCTGATTTAACAGGTTTTTACACATCTGAATGAACCAACAATTACTCTGGCATATGTTTTTTATGGCAGATGCTCCTCTAGCCACACTCAATATCACACAAATGCAAATCTTTATGTAACTTTTTTGATTTTATGTCTTATATTTGTGACTTAATTTGACTCACTCACTTTACGTTAGTTTTGTCCCTGATTTGTCAGGTGTCTCCACAGCTGAATGAACCGACAATTACTCTGGAATATCTTTAATAGGGCAGATGCTCTTCCAGCCACACTCGATATCACACAAATGCAAATTTATATCAAAGTAGTTTGAATTAATGCCTCGTATTTGTGACTTAATATTACTCACTCACTTTATTTCAGCCTTGTCCCTCATTTATTAAGTGTCTCCACAGCTGAATGACCCTACAATCACTTTGGCATGTTTTATATGGCACATGCCATGTTTTATATGGCAGATGCTCTTCCAGCTAGACTCAGTGTGACTCAAATGCAAATTTATATCTAACTATTTGGCTTTTAGTTCTCATATTTGTAACTTTATAGCTCACAATAGTGACTTTTTCTCTCACAATTATCTCACAGAAAAAAGAACCCAATGCCAGAAGATGTAATGGGGGTGAAGGGGATAAATTAGCTTACATGCAGTGCCAGGGTTTCTCACAGGCATCAAACAGCTGTCGTTTTTCATCAGAGAAGTGAACAAGTTTATTAGACCTCCACTCGATGCTTTGTGCCTGAATCGCCAGCCCACCAAACTCCAGCCTGAACTTTAATCATTAATAATTCAGAGGTGGTGAAACGGCCACTGCCTGTGTCTGGAGTGTATTTTGCGTGGAGGCGATGGAGTCTCATTTTGCCTGACATGATTGGTCTCGGTGGGTTTCTCCATGTGGCAGTTTCCCCCCCGTGACGCAGTTGGATGGAGCACCAGCCTGGAAACTCGGCAATGCGAGTGCTTCATAACAGCTTAATAATGTGTCACCGTGCGCTGCTCCTATGAGCCCCACTCTGACTAATTTTTAAACATAGCTAATTCATCACTGCGCGTCCCTTTGTAAAGCCTGTTAAAATCCCTTCACGGCCCTTTGATTCTGACAGTGCAACAAACAGAAGAGTTTCTGTTGCAAGATATGAGACTCGTCAATCTGTTTTCTCTCTCTCTCTCTCCTCTGTGATTGCAAACGGAGAGAGTCTGCTTGGAGATTAGTGGTTTTTAATGTGTGAAGCATCACAGTTTTACCTAGAGTGTGTGGAGTTGATGAACATGATCATTTTCTGTTTGGTAACTCGCATTATGTCACATTATGAACCTAAAATAAGATCTATTTCCAAACAGATCATCCAGGTGTGTTTTTTCTCGTTTTAACTCAGTATTTTTCCGATTGATCATGTGTTAAACTGTATTCCAATCATCACAAATACTGCAGAAGACTTAATGGAACCCGCATGGACCCAAGATTCTCACAGAAATCAGTCAAGTTTGCTGAAGGAAAAATCATGGTTTGGGGTTACATTCAGTATGGGGGCGTGTGAGAGATCTGCAGAGTGGATGGCAACATCAACAGCCTGAGATATCAAGACATTTGTACTGCCCATTACATTACAAACCACAAGAGAGGGCGAATTCTTCAGCAGGATAGTGCTACTTCTCACACTTCAGCCTCCATATTAAAGTTCCTGAAAGCAAAGAAGGTCAAGGTGATCCGGGATTGGCCAGTACAGTTACCAGACATAAAATTATTGAGTATGTCTGGGGTAAGAAAATGGAGGAGGCATTGCAGATGAATCCAAAGTATCTTGATAAACTCTGCGAGTCCTGCAAGAACGCTTCCTTTGCCTTTCCAGATGACTTTATTAGTAAGCTATTTGAGTCATTGCAGAGATGTATGGATGCAGTCCTCTAAGCTCATGGAAGTCATACACAATGTTAATTATTTTTCCACTGCACCATGACTTTATATTCTGCACTGTACATTGTTACTGTTAAGTGACAAGACTAATCTTATCTAAGCAAAGTCAGACCTTACTGTCCTAATTAAATCATTAAAAATCAAAGCATGATGATATTTTATTTTGGTAAAATAAGAGCAATCTAACCTAATCTAATCATATAAGCCACTTCTGATATCAAATGATAAGCTAGAAAAGACTTTTGTGGAGTAGTGTAGATGTGTGCTCATTTCTTGTCTTGCTATTTTTATTTAACGCCTGACAAATCTCACTGTAACAACCTAATATCTTACAATTGTGATTCTGCATCTCAGTATATTGACTTTATATATTTCAGATGCAACTTTATTCAGTGGGAGATATAAGCATTCAAGATGCCATGTTTTTATTCTGGGAATGATGTTTCAAAGGAAGCTGTTGACATGGAATTGAACCAGATTTTGGTAAAAACCCAAAACAATACAAACAAAGATAAAAAAAAAAACCTTAGTTATGTGTAATAAAACATTAGATATGTGTAACAGTGGAATGTCACAATGAACATGTACTGAACTACTAAATTTATTTAATACTTCTTATAAAATGCCCTTTTTTTGGTGATGGCAGCTGGAATCTGTTTTACACAGAATTGATACTGAAATATATCAGCTGCTGTCTGGCCTTTCATGGCTTTTCTACACCTTCCTTTCATCATCTGTTCAAAACTTTTTCCCCGTGTCGTTTCATTGTACTACACATAACTTAAGTTGTAAATTAATTAATTATTTGCATATATAGATTTATTTGGTTGTTACCAACATCCAGTAAAATTTTCAAGTCAACAGCACCTTTAGAAACATCGTTTCTGAGAAAATGATGAAGTGTTCAATGTTAATTTTCCCTACTTTATCTCTTACTTTTGATTTTATTTTTGATCTCACAAATGCTACTTTCACAATTCACAATTTGGATTTTTGTATCTCATATTTGTGACTTAATACCTCTCAAGTTTTTTCTCAAATTTTGTATCACAATGTTGGTTGTATATGTCATATTTATGACTACATTTTATTTAGAACATGTGGAGTGGATACAGATTTTACTTTGTGTTTGGCAACTCACATTATCTCTCATGGAATCTGCAACTAATTTATTTCAAACCATGCAGTGGTGGTGTTTGTCATATTCATTTTCATATGGAGTACAGTGAATAGAGATGTACGTTTCTGATATTCAATTTGAGTTCTGCTGACAGTGAACTCAGTGTCACAGTGTGACAAATCTAATTGCGACAAATTTAGCTTTTTTAGTCTTTTGATATATAATTGCTATAATTGTATTTCCAGAAGAATCTTGTTGTACATTTAAGGACATTTAAACTTGTTAGATTTTTCCCCATATTAATAAAGTAGAAAGTTTCTTTCAGCAGGATATCTTGTTGATAACTGTTCATTCTTTTTAAGACATTAAGCTAATCCCGTTACCCATCGTGATGTTTTATTAGTCCACTAGTGTGCTTCACATAAATAAACATTAAGTCATATTGACTTTTGGTATGTGGAAGACACGAGTGAAATCGCAGATTTCAGTGATAAAAACTTAATTAGATTCACAGCACGGAATTTCACAGAAATCGAGAAATTTTTAATCAATAAGCAGTTCTGTGCATCTAATCAAACCGTTATGTGGGCTATGGGCTGTGAATATATCAAGTTTGTGTTAAATATAGACAAATCAGATGTCACTTTGCTCCTGGAAAACGTTCCTAAGGAAACTACACGTCAATGTAGAAATATCATTTTATTCTTAGAATATATACTGTATGTACAGTTGAAGACAAAAATATACTACATTGCTCAAATATTTCACAAGTGAAGGAAACTTTTCACTGTATTTACTTTTTTCTGGAGGAAGTCTAATTTCTTTTAGTTACAAAAAAGTTAAAACTACCAAGTTGCCACTTGCCTAATTAACCTTACTTTCATGGTTAACCTAATTTACCCAGTTAAGCCCTTAAATTGCACTTTAAGCTAGTATCTTGCAAAATAACTACACACATATTATGTACTGTATTTATAGCAAAGACCAAATAAATGTTATTAGAAATGAGTAATTAAAATTATGTTTTAAAATGTGTTAGAAAACCTTAGCTCCCCATTAAACAGAACTTTGAAATAAGCTTTGAAATAAGTTTTTGAAAAAAATTGAAATGTTTTCTATTATTTTTTTCTTCTTTACAGTAAAAAAAAAAAAAAAAAAAAGCAGAGAGAAAAATGGCTGAGAGAGCTTAACTTGCAATTTAAGAAAATGCATGCAATTACAAATGACACCAGCAGATAATTAAAACATTAAAATAACATTAAAATAAAAAAAAAAATATATATATATATATATATATATATATATCTTCACCGGTTTGAAAGCACACTCTGCATTTTCTCACAACACTTGCAAACAGAATGGAACACAGTCAAAGTCAAAGTCAGCTTTATTGTCAATTCAGCCACATGTACAGGACATATAGAGAATCGAAATTACGTTACTCTCAGACCCAAGGTGCCTAACATTAATATAAAAAGTAGAGTTTTAAGAAAAAGAAAATTTACAATATATACAATTGTACATAAAATGTGGTCTAAAAATATATAAAAAGTATCTAAAAAGTAATAAAATTTGTAAACAATACAATGACATTAAGGGCATATAGCAAATGAGTGCAAAGTAAACCAGAGTTGTGCAGATAAAGAACAGTATAGTGCAAAAAGGCTTGTAAACATGATAATTATTATAAAGTGACAGTGTTGTATAGGAAGGTAGTTTGGTGTGTCTACATAAAGTGACCAGTGCAGATGAGAGTGTGTGTGTGTGTGTGTGTGTGTGTGTGTGTGTGTATGTGTGTGTGTGTGTGTGTGTGTGTTTGTGTGTGTGTGTGGGTGGAAATGTTTCAATGACACCCTGAAACATGACAGACCTGGCTCTTTAGGCTATGGCTATTTAGTCTTATAAACTACAAAAGACAAGGGAATCAGTGTAAAAAAAATAAAAAATTCACCTTTCAAAGATCACCTACAACTTCACTGAGCAACTATCACGGCACAATAAACATTTCAGAGCAGTGTCTGTCATGTTTTAGGGTTCCTTTGAAACATTTCTGTTGTGTCTCGTTCTATTTGCACGTTGTGAAAAAATGCAGTGCATTCTAATCATTTCTTTGCGTCATGAGACCATATACAGTGTATTTTATTCGTTTGTTTGTGTTGTGGGAAAATGCAGCGTATATATATATATATATATATATATATATATATATATATATATATATATATATATATATATATATATATATATATATATATATATTTTTTTTTTTTTTTTTTTTTTTTTGCTTTTTTGCTTGCATGCATTGTGAGGATATGCAATACGTACTGTCAAACAGATGAAGATCTTTTCTTAATTTGCTGGTGTTTTTTGTGATTGCATGTGTTTTCTTAAATTGCAACATGTGGCTTGTGGCCACTGTAAAAAAATACCACTGATTAGCTACAAATGTACAGTCTCATCAAAATCACAAGCAAAATGCATGCACTTGTGAAACCCATTAGATCACATGCTATCAATAAGATTTCACACTGGCCTTACATGGCAGTGCAGACTGGTATGAAATTGTAGGTTTTTTCACATGCTGTATGATCACGTGGGTTTCACTTAACAGTGTTCCAAAAACAATTTTTCACAGTGAATTACATTTATTCCATATATCTGTCATATTTTTTTAAAGAACAATGCCATTAAAAGAGACACCCCCCTTTTTCAGTTCAAGTCTACCTCAAATTTTTTTTCAAAAAATGTTTCATGATGGGAGTAGAGCGCTGCAAGTAGAGAGAGGAGTGGGCATGGCCGGTAGAGCAGCGGAGAAAAGAAGGGCTTTTATCAGTTGGCTCTCCAGCTCAGAATAAAATAAATAAATAAATAAAACATATGAGGAGACACATGCCTTTAGTTTTTTTTTACAAAGTTAAAATGCTAAGAAATTAACTGCAAGTAACTTAATGCTGTTACATATATTATAGGATGTTCGTAAGTTTGTATATAGCCACAATTTGTTATACCATTATAAAGATAATCATGTTTATATAAACGCTATAAATGAGGAGGACTTCCCTCCTTCTAAATCCCGAGTCTGAATGCAGACAATGTGGATGGCAGTATGTCCCTGTCTATTTCAACCAGTAGCCCTGCCGATAATCTGAAGGATTTTTAACATAGGCGAACACAGCAGCGTGGATATAGGTGATGTGTCTGAATGGTAATGAACTCAACTGATAAAAGACAAAGTCCGCTAGTCTCCAATTCTCGTACAGATCTCCTGACAAAAATGCTTGCTGCACACAAACAGGTTTGCTGTATCGGCCCTGACAGCATTGTGAAGAAAGCCATGCAACAAGTCCCGTGGATCATGGAAACAAACACATACAACCCTTCATGAACGGCTAAATACTGCGTGTCCTGCAGCTTGGCAGGTCTATGGTCTGTCCATATCGGAAACCACGTGCAGTCATGAATAATTAAGAAGAAGGGTCTTCTCATAGGATAGGAAAACTCCACTATGAATAATAACAAGAAACCGTCGTGTCATCACTCCACTAGCAGATTTGTGCTACATCACTGATTTTGATCCCGTCCCAATAATTATTTTAAAACCGGAATATAAAATTAGCTGACAAAAGCTCAAAAGTATCCAGTTTCCCCCACAATTAAAGCTGACAGGTGCTAACGTTGTCTTAAATGATGCTGAACACACACAAATTTGTTAAAATCTTTTAAAAAGTACTTTAGGGTGTCTTGAACCTTTAAAAATGTCATGATAAATGTATAACGTTTCCAACGTTTTTATTTCTTATAGCACTAAAACCCATGTGTATCCTTGGAATACTGTCAAATTTCCACACTGCAGCCTATTCTAAACAAGCAGCTCCTATTTAGACCGCATCTGACCTACTTGAACAGCGACCAACCATGGTTAGTTATTTTTACTGTAGGCTTAATGATGGATAAATCCAAAACTCCAAGAACAAACAACGCCAGTTCTCCTTGTTAAATGTCATGTGTGCGCATGAAGCGGTCATGTACTGTATAACACATACACGCGCTCTTTCCTCCCAGCTCCCGCCGACCTTTGAGTCACCCCGTGCTAGTTTTAATTAGACTTTGAGGAAGCAAAGCTGCTTATTGATTGGTCATTGTTTTCTGGAAAGGTCATACATCTAAATAAGAGTGGTTGTGAGAGCCGATGTCAGATCTCAGATTAAGTTTTGATGCTAACTGGGGGGAGTAGCCAGAGATGAGTCAGAGGAGAAGTGGAGGCTGATCAATGTGGCAGCACCCAAGCCCATCGTTAAAAGCAGAGGAGGCTCAAATAAATGACTGCATGATTTGAGGTGTTGGAGGCCTCTCAGGGTGAGCCGGGAGACGGGGAGGTTGCTGCTATTTTGTGCTTAGATGCCATTTCACACTGTTCGGTTAACGTGTACTGGTGTACCAGGGATTTTGCAGTGGTATATACATTATACATTGAGTGTCATTGGGGCTGTTTTCATCTGTTCTGTTCATGTCTTTTTATCAAAATTTTGAAAATAGTTTCATTTACAATTGTCCCCAATTTGCTCCCCACTTGAAGTTTTCACACCCAGTCCAATAGTCTAGTTGTTCATGATGAATATAATTATACTTTGTGTTTCAGGCCATTTAAAATGTGTAGTATAAATGGGCTATCATGCCATGTAGAGCTACTTTAGGAACTCTTTTTTGCCTTTAAATGCATTATTGCACTGATTCATCAAGGTGCTGTAAATGTTTGTCGGGGATTTTGGTCCATATTAACAGGATAGCATTGATTGTTTGCTGCGGTTTCTTTGGTTAAACATCCATGATGTGAATCTCCAGCACATCCCAAAGGTGCTGTATCGGATGATTTTGGAGGTCATTTGAGTCCAGTGAACTCACTTTCATGTTCAGGAAGCCAGTTTGAGATGATTTGAGCTTTGAGTCATGGGTTGTTATCCTGCTGTAAATAGCCATCATAAGATTGGCACACTGTGCTCATGAAGGGATGGACACTGTCAGCAGCACTCTGGTAGGCCCTGGCTTTTGAATGATGCTCAATTGCTACTTAGGTACCCAAAATTGGTCAAAAAAATCTCCTCCCCACATCATTACACCAGCTCAAGCCAGGCCTGTTGATCCATGTTTGCATGTTGTTTTCACCCAACTCTATATCAGGACACCCCCCCCCCCCCCCCCCCCCCCCCACCCACCCCATATTCTTCAATTTTGCAGTTTTGGTCTTCTGCTGCTGTAGCTTATCTGATTCAAGGTTTGACATGTTTTGAGATTCTCTTTTGCAGACTTTGGATAATTAGTGGTTATTTGAGTGTTATCAGAGTTTTGTCAAAAGAACTGGTATTTGGGTAGGTACTAAAAAAAAACAAGACAAAAATACTTTAGGGTATCAGATTTACTTTAGAACCAGTAGCACAAACGTCCTGGTTGTAGATGTAATAAGCAAAGCTGTGCAGTTGCATCATATCAGCACTGAGACAATGATAACCGACGGTAGTGCTGATGCGACGGCTCTAAATCTACTTGGTGAAGAGAAAGGAGAAAAGCCACATTATGAACTATTACTGCCCGAATAGGGTTTCTGTCAGTTTAATCTGAAGCGCACAAACCATGTCACTCACTGGAGTCACACTGACACAGACATTCAGATCCAGAAATAGCCGAAGTTAAGCTTTAAAAACTGTTGAACTGGCTAATAGCAGCATGTACAGCAGAACATTCTGATTCATTTATTATGGCAATGCTTCTGTGAACGCTTCTCTGTCTTTTTTAAACAGAAGTAAGAGAATAATCTATTTTTAAGGATTCAGATTTAACAGATACATTTATACACAATGCAAAAATAATTTAGGTATGGGGGAAAAATGCTCAATGTGCAAAGAAAAAAAATCATTAATTTGCATTTATTTATAAATGATCTGTAAAGAATTTTGAGCTGATGCTCCACATAAATGTTTGTGAAAAGACCATAAAAAGCATGAATTTGGGCCGGGCCTACCTGTTTTTCGCACAGTGCTGTATTTATAATTTACTTGTGTTATTTTGGGTGACACTAGTAAATGAAAAGGTTCACAATCATTTACAAAGCCACGTTCAGGGGCCACCTGCCGAAAAAGAAAACCAAAAACCCCACCAGCGATACTCTTGAACAGCGATCGTTCTGATTCATTTATTCTGTCAATGCTTCTGTTAGCTACATGAAAGTGTAGGATAAAATACTGAAGCAAATGTATTACCAATGATTGCTTTATTTTGATCAAGGCATTTTGTTTTATATTTATATTGCATGTATAAAAAAAAAAAAAAAAAAAAAAAAATTTTAGTTTTAAATGGTGATTCTGAGTTGTAGGGCCAATAATGACTGTTTGTTTGTATGTTTTTTGTTTTTGTTTTTTTAATGAAAGTTGCCAATCAGTAATTGCTCCAAAGGTAAAATACGGTATCTCATTTGGGACATCTCAGCCAGTTCATCATGAGAAAATGCTGTTAAATAAACAGTAAATACATGGTAGTAGTTGCACATGGTAGACTGCAACAAAAAGGCTCAGATGTAGTCATATAATATGCTGTTTTTTTTATTATTATTATTTATAGCATGTGTGCTTGTACTATAATTAACTGTACTACATAGCTACTTATTTTTTTCTGTAATCTTGTACTGGTAATATACTTACAACATAAATGTAGTTTATTCTCTCACTCTATCTCTCTCTTTGTGTCTCTCTGTAAATCTGGGTGCAGTTTTGATTGATATGTATAGCAAAACCTTTTGAATTATTCTAATGTTGTTAAACGTTACTAAAAATTAGGGGTGTCAAAATGAATGGTTTCTTCTATGCACTGCAATGCAGACGAAAACAATTCAGTATCAGTTCAGTAATAGATCCTAACAGGTTATTACATTCTGACGTCATTTATCACATATGCTTTATATGGCGGTAGCTTACTATAGCAAGGGAGAAGACCGTGAGTATTTAAAATGCTCCAACTTCTTAAAAAGCAGGTAACTTCACAGTTCTCTGCTTGTGAGTTTGCTGGACACAGGGTTCATATGGTCATGGAAAACCTGGAATTTTGACATGGCATTTTCCAGGCCTGGAAGTCATGGAAATTAGTTTAATAAATATCTGTATACTTGTATTAGGGCTGCACAATATTGGAAATATCTTACATTACGGTATTTTGTATTACTGTGATGTATATTTCGATATTTAGTCACACTTCACTTTTTATAATGCTAAAGGAGTTATTAAATTATATTCTTTTTGTGTTCATTTAAACAAAAAAAAGAAAAAGAAAGTGGCAAGTAATTTTTGGGTGAACTATCTCTTTAAAATGCATGCAGATGATAAACTTTTACACTTTTATGATTAAACTCAATATAAAACTATAATCCCAACATTGCATATCCTGCGATGTGACTATCGACGCTAAAACAATATATTGTGTAGCCCTAACTTGAATATAGGTAAGCTGTCTTTACTCCTTTTCTTTTCTTGGCCAAAAACTTGCTCTTACATAGTTAGTGCTGTCTAAGCATTATCAAAATCAAGTTTACATAGATATAAAAAACAAATTTAAACTAAATAGATTGTTGCGTGTTCTATGATATGCTATAAAAAATTTTAACATCTATGTTTTTCTTATTATTTACCATGTATATGTAGACATTACACTACACATTATGTCATGAAAATGTGCTTGAAACGTCTTGAAAAATCATGGAATTTTAGTAGTAAAAATGTAGTCTTTAGTAGTCGTCTTTCACTGACAGGGAAGTACATCAGAACCCAGCTATCTCTCACTCTCTGTTGCCCCTTTGACCTGCTTGCGTTTTATCTCCTCTCTTGGCTGTTACAACAATAATGATACTTGTGGATTCAGCTAATCAGCTGATTGCCACGGCCGTTTAGCATCAGTGTCCATGTCACAGTTTACAGAACAGCGCCAGAGCCACACTGACCGTTAAAGCCAATTGCAGCCTTTACTGTTGAGCGCGTGATCAGTCATAGATGTTTAAGAACTCACTCAACGACGCTCAAAAAGTAAGCGGGATAATATTTACATTTGTTTGTTTCCTTTAAATGCTCGTGCTGTTCTGTGCACGTACTTTAGTTCTGTTTAATACATTCAAAAAGAGTGTTTTCTTTGAGTGGGTAAAATAAAAGGTACAGTACATATATCTGATGCTTGTATTAAAAGACAAAATTGTATTGCAAGTAATGTATTAATATATTGATTAATTATACATTTTAATACAATACTAATTAATGTTGCTAACATCAAAAATCAAAAATATCAAATTGTGGATGGAAAGCATTGTCAATATCAAATTGAATCGAATCGATGGCATGATAATCGTAACCGAATCAAACTGTGAGACCTGTGTAGGTTTACACCCCTACTAAAATTTGTGTGTGGTTCGATTAGAATGTTTGTATTGTGTTAGAATGTTTTAAAATGGGTTCATAGTACAGTTAAAATCCTAGTTTGTTGTACATCTTCAACTAGTCTAGTCATTCTTCTCTGATGTAATTAAAAATAAATAAATAACCAGAGAAATGCCACTCACTGGATATGTTCTCTATAAACTGATTGTTGTACATAAAAAATGCCAGTAAATCAATAGCTCGTAAAATACCCAAGCTGGTCTGCTTGGTCTGTTCACCTATATAGCCTTTTTCCTGCATCCTTTTGGTCGATTTAAACGTCAGGAGATTGCCTTGTCCAAGTAACACCGAGGTGGCTGGCGAGTCTATATTGTAGTCCATCTAACCATCCATCAAATAAAAGTGTAAATAATAGACCAGCGCTATCAATGCTGTTTATGATCTACTTTGATCTACACGAATATACACAGCTCAATATATACAGTCCATATAGGACTTGTGGGCTTCTATGTCAGATAACATTGATTTTAATAGAGTTAAGATTGATTTTCACTGGATGAGCGGCTCTAATCTCGAAATTTCATCTAGGCAGAGAATGAAGTGTGAAATATTCCACATCTCATTGGAAAAATGTGCTTCTTCCTGCATTTTTTTAAGCAAAAAAGAACTACTCTTATATTGCGATCCACTTTATTTGGATTGTACGGCACAATCCATAAAAATTACAATCGTACAGGCAAATTATGAATGTAGTTTCTTGCATAATATTATGTAATGAACTCAAAGCACTTACGCTGTAGTGTATGATTTATACATGAACTCATGGCTGCATCAACCAGCTCAATATATATGGCTTCTTTGAAATACTTGTGTCAGGTACTGAACTCAACATGTAAAGCATAAATAATGATGAAACAGTTCAAAGACTTGAAACAGACTAAAATGGTAGGCCTTTTTCCTCACATTTGCACTATAATCCATGTTTAGAATATGGTTTAGCACAAAAAAAGAAACTCACCAGACAGGTCATTTCTAAGATTAAACAAAAACAAGCAAAATAACACTTTACTAAATTCACATTCATCAGTTTTACAGCTATTTAAATAGTTTATGTTAGACTTTTTACACTTGTAAATTCCTGAAGTTGCTGTTTGTGCATGAAAAAAAAGATGTGCAAAGTAACACAAAGTCCACACTAAAGGAAGTTATTTTCCGTATCAGTGAGTTCAGTTTCACTTCAGAACTCCCTTAAACACTTCAATTGCCATTCTAAAATTTCCTCTAGGAATTAACGTGTCAAAACACCCCAAATTTAAACAATTCCCACCCAATCTTTGGGGGCTTGCTATTCTTACTTAGAATTTTTGTCTTGTTTCTAGTCCAAATATCTTAAAACGTCTTGTTTTTAAAAATAATATATCAAAATTCATCATCAGCGAAAACAATATTATATTGCTTAGTCCATTGACAGATTAGTTTGCTTGTTTAAGGAAAAAACGACTTTAATTTTGACATATTATTTCTGAAAACATGACAAGATGTTTTGCTTGTCTAGAAAATAAACCTTGATTTAAGGTTTTTAAAATATTAGGACTAGAAAGAAGATAAAAAACTTGAATTAAGAAAAGCATTTTTGTATGTTGTAGTGTTGTCTTTATGTCCAAGAGATGCTTCCCAGATTTAATACACTGACTCACATTACATTTCTTCACCAGCTGTTTATTCGCAAACATAACCAGTATTACGTGTGCTCTTTGTTTGTTTTTGACTTGTGTGTATTAAACAGCTTTAAAGAAATTATCACGCAGTAAAGTTTGGTAACCTGGCATTAAGTGTACACTCTTTGTACTCAATAAACTGTATATCAGCAGTTTAAACTGACTGCTTTGACACATGTTCTGATGTTTTGCTTGATGCAGGAGTAATTGAGACATAGGCTGTAAAGTAGAGATGACCAAACTAGGGTCAGTGGGCCAGAGTCGGCCCATGGTAACCATTGCTTTGGCTCACCATCCCATTTGAGAAGAGAGAGAGTTGTTGGAGATGATTCAGAGATTGTCATTTTAAATTTAATTAAACCTTATATTTGTTTGTTTTATTGTTTGGCATTGTTTTTGTATTGTATTGTTATTGTTTAACGTATCAATTCAAATGGTGTCAATTAATCAGATTTAATTTAAAATGTGCATACTGTCACCTGATGGATGGACGACTTTGGTGAAAAAATCAAGACAAAGGCAGATTCTGCTTGACTAGTGTATTCAGCATTAAACTGCTCTGTGTTGTAAATGTGATTCTTTATTTTTTGATTGCAATAAGTTATCATTAAAAAAGTTAAACTGCGTTAGGTAATATGGTTCAAAGCAATGTTTTTTGTTTATTTTTACATTTTAGGACTAAATTTGTAAAATTACCCATGGCAACTTTAATGTAAAATAGTTTGGTATATTTATCTTTGGCCCACAGCTATTAATCATATTTGGTTTTTGTCACTTCATACGAAAAGGTTTGGGCACCCCTGCTATAAAGCATCCAACCACTTTTGCAAAGGGGGGCTGGGAGCAGCAGCTCATTTGCATTTAAAGAATTAAATTCATAGCACTCCTCTGAAGTCTACGTTTTTCATCCCAAATTTTTGCACTTTAAAAAATGACCTTATTTTGCCAATCACATTTACACACTCCCTTCGAAACTTTTGTCTATCATAAATTATTATTTTTTTTTCTCTGTTTATCTTCCATAGCAAGCATACAAGCAAAAGCTAAAATCTAAAATGACGTCTGACCAACTAATCCCCTTCCTCTAAGAGTATAGAGCACTTTGACAAAGTCAGGTATAAAAAGAGAGAAAGTAATAAACATTTCCTCTTGCTTTTTGTATTGTTTTGTAGTTTTTTTTTCCACAACAGATTTCATTTCAATTCATGTTTATTTATATTGCGCTTTTACAATATTGATTGTGTCAAAGCAGCTTAACATTAATTTATAGTAAACTGAAACTGTGTCAGTCCAGCTGTCAGATTTGAAGCAAAGTTTACTTCAGTTCAGTGTGGTTTAAATTTCACTGCTGATAGTCCAAACACTGAAGAGCAAATCCATCGATGTGCAGCTCCACAAGTGTCGACCAAACAAGCCAGTGGTGAGGAACAAACCGATTTATCAATATGTATTTGACTGTGTAAGATTGGAGTGTGCAAGATTTCTGTGCATGACATTTTTAGCGCAACAAGTTCGAAAAATGTGCAAATACAAAAACTTACTGTGCAAAGACCTTTATACATAAAAAGAAAAAAACAGCAAGAGTTTGCTTCCATGCAAAAAGGGGCATTTTCAGCAGGATATAATAAATGATCCAAGAGGAAATATGAGCTGATGCTTCACATAAATATTTTTGTAAAAACCATATTAGGACTAATAGCATGGATTAGGGCTTTTCAGTGCTGTGTTTATAATTTACTTGTGGCGTTATTTTGGGTGACACTAGTAATTTAAAGGATGTGTGATCATTTAGGAAGCCACTTTTAGAGGCCACCTGCCCAAAAAGAAAACCCAAAACCCACCAGCGACACTCTTGAAAAGCAGCAGGTGCCACTACTATCACACCATCTTCCACCCACTTCATTTTCCACCCAATCCCTCTTTCATTTCGGCATCTGTGAAATGGCCAAACGCAGCACCCTGTCGGCCAAGCAGGAGAAGCGTTTCGCTTCAAGAGAATTGGGTATCAAACGCAGGCGAAGCTCTTCTCTCAGGTCTGCGTCGTAATTATTGTAAGTTTCTCCTGGCACTGGGTGCAAAGTGACCTCCGGTGAGCGGCCCCAGGATAATTGTGTAGTTATTTTGTGGTAATTAGGGCATTGTAAAATAAAGCGTTATCATTTTTCCTCATAACCTTTCTTTCTGCTCTGCTGAGAAGGTGTGATTGTATCACCATACATCAAATTAAACTGTCCCCATTCTGTCTGTGTCTAGAAAGCCCAGCCAGGAGAGAGTGGATGCAGTTTCCTGGCTCGGAAAATGTTTTCATGCCTTTTTTTTTTCTCCCTCCCGCACTTTGAAACCGGATGTGGGTCAAACGCGAGTATGAAACCAAGCAGATGTACTCTTTAAAGTAGAGGCACTAGAAGAAGCAGAAGAGACTTGTTTACTTACACTAGTGCGTGCATGTGGGTGGTTATGTGCAATGTTATGTATGCATTTGCTCTCATCATACAGTATATGAGTGGGTTTCAGCCAGAGGTAGAGCTCTAATCTCAAGTGTTGTGTTTTCATCAATGTCATATTGTCTTTTTTTTTATCGTATTATATCTTCTTGATCGGGGAAGCTCTGAATCGCACACTCACATCCACAAGCGTTATTCTCTTCCAGGCTAATTAAGTAAATGCTTCCTTTACAGCTACAACTCTCAATTCAATGAGATTTCATTTAAGCGCTTTAACGACACGCTTCTGCCTACCAGGTACGACCGCTGTAGCAAATTGGTTTAAAGAGAAATCATTTGGATTACTTTTATATCTCCATAATTCTGCCTGTGTTCTTACAGGCTTTTATATTGGGTGGAGAGATTTAGCATAATGGAGGCTTATTTTACACGCCACAACACAGAGAGGATAAACACTGCAAATGCAGACAACTACAGATTTGTGGTTTTAACTAGTCCTTTGGTAACTAAAGGAGAGGAAACTGCAGAGCTAATTGCTGTATCGAAGTAACTACAGTTTAAGATTTGCAGTCAAAAGTCCAATTACAGCATCACTTTTTGTTCTTTCTCTGCATTTCTCTGGTAGTGTTTTTGGTATTGTAGTTTAAATTGGGATCATTTTACTAATTGTATCTTTCAAACTAAAAAGTACAATATCATCTTTGGTAAACATGTTAACATGAAGTGTATGAGAAGGGAAAATAATAAAACTTTGATTAATAAATATAATGATAACATTTAAAATATTCCTGTCATTACTTCACAAAATACACCCACCGGCCACTTTATAAGGTACACCTTACTAGTACCGGGTTGGACCCCCTTTTTCCAATAGAACTGTCTTAATCCTTCATAGGATAGATTCAACAAGATACTGGAAATATTCATTAGAGATTTTTGTCCATATTGACATGATAGCATCACGCATTTGCTGCAGATTTGTTGGCTGCATATCCATGTTGCGAATCTCCCGTTCCACCACATCCCAAAGGTGCTTTATTGGATTAAGTTCTGGTGACTATGGAGGCCATTTGAGTACAGTAACTATTTTCATGTTTAAGAAACTAATCTGAGATGACTCGCACATTGACATGGCGTGTTATCCTACTGGAAGTAGCCATCAGAAGATGTGTACACTGTGGTCATAAAGGGATGGACATGGTCAGCAGCAATACTCAGGTAGGCTGTGGCATTGACACATTGCTCAATTGCTACTAATGGGCCCAAAGTGTGCCAAGAAAATATCCCCCATACCATTACACCACTACTACCATCCTGAACCATTGATATAAGGCAGGATGAATCCATGCTTTCATGTTGTTGACGTCAATGTCGCAGCAGAATTCGAGACTCATCTGACCAAGCAACGTTTTTCCAATTTACTATTGTCCAGTTTTGGTGAGCCTGTGTGAATTGTAGGCTCAGTTTCCTGTTCTTAGCTGACAGAAGTGGCACCCGGTGGTGTCTTCTGCTGCTGTAGCCCATCTGCCTCAAGGTTTGGCGTGTTGTGCATTCAGAGATGCTGTTCTACATACCTCGGTTGTAACGAGTGGTTATTTTAGTTACATTTGCCTTTCTATCAGCACCAAAAAGTCTTGCTATTCTCCTCTCACCTCTGGCATCAACAATGCATTTGCTTTTTCTCTTATATTTTCTCTTTTTTTGGACCATTCTCTGTAAAACCCTAGAGATGGTTGTGCGCAAAAATCCCAGTACATCTGCAGTTTCTAAAATACTCAAACCAGCCCATCTGACACCAACATCCACACCATGTTCAAAGTCACTTAAATCACCTTTCTTCCCACTTTCTGATGCTCAGTTTGTACATACTCTTGACCATATCTACATGCCTAAATGTATTGAGTTGCTGCCATGTGATTGGCTGATCAGAATTATGCGTTAACGAGCAGTTGGACAGGTGTACCTAATAAAGTGGCCAGTGAGTGTTTGTTCATAATACTGTATTTAAATGTTATATTTTACAACTTGGTGCTAGTAGTTGGAGGTGCAGATTTATAATGTTAGAAAGGCAATTTTATTAAAAAAAAGGTACAGTATTATTAGTTCTATTAGTACAGTATTATTAGCATATTTTCGGTAAACATGTTAATATGAACTGATTGAGGAGATCAAAACAGAAAAGAAAAAAAAAAAAACTGTAAATGTCTGATCAATAAATGTCTGGTCTGATAAAATCTAGTAAATTTGCTGAACGTTTAATTCCAAATAAGTTGTTTTCATTTATTTATGTGGCTTTTTATAATATTCCAGTATTTACTTTACAAAATGTGTACATATATAACATATTTTTTTTGCTTGTAGTTGGAGGTGCGGATTTATAATGTTGATAAGACATTACAATTACATGTTGCTATCAATCTCTCTGTTTCCCCCTCTATCCTTATTTGAATCCCTAACTTTTCTAACTATCATTTAACCCAAAACTTTAGCACTGTTCTTTTGCTCTCTTGCGAACACGGGTATAACTCCTTCTGGGTATGCAAATATGGTTTTATAAACAACATTTATTCAAAATGCAATTATAATGAGGAAACACATATAAACAAACAGGCAGGAGGAGGAATATTGTGAATGATGGCAGATCAGTTTCGGGCTGAAATCTGCTGAGCTTTGGCATAATCGCAGTCCCAGTTATATCTACATATTATATAACTTGCATTTATATTCATGTATTTTTGATTTATTTTTTCTTGTGAGAAGTTGCTTGCCCAGTGTAATGTGGAGATTTGAGGCCTACAGCAGGGCAGGCTGGTTATCAGATATCTGTCAGATTAACAGTGGGATCAATGAAGAGCTGCCAGAGCAAGTCGGACTAATCCACTGGAGTTTTACTCCGACGGGACGGTCACTATGAGACTGTTATAGGAGACATATTTATGCCATTTTTCTTCACATGTCAAATAAATCTCTGGGGTACCCAGAATGTGTCTGTGACGTTTCAGCTTAAAATACCCCACAGATCATTTATTATAGCTTATCTACTTACTGGTTTTTGTGTGTGTCCCCTTAAATGCAAATGAGCTGCTGCTTTCCAGAAGTGGGCAGAGCCTTTACATGCTATGCTGATACTCCAGAAACAACAAAACAAGCTAATTTTACACAGCCACAAAGTTGTAAATGGCCAGTACCAGATTAAATCCTTACATGTTCAAAATTAAAGCTTAGAGGTTACAAACTCTGGATGCATCAGGACATTTCTGACTGATAAATGGATATGATTATATAGTTGTTGTGTCATAACCTTGATTGAATTTATTGATTCGCACATTACTGCTCTGTTCTAATCTGCTGCCTATACAGATAAACATTACATTATTATTACAATGCTCTTATTAGTACTTCTTTGGTTTCTGTGAATACAGAGACAGTGCTAATCTTAGCCTAACAACTAAACACAAATTTAAGCAGGACATTTGGAAACATCTGAAGTGAAATACTTGTGTCAATGAAGTTAAAGAATGAGTCATTGGTATTCATTGTTTGAACTGACCCTTGTTGTCGAAACGGTCTGCTGTTTTTTGCAAACATGTAACACTTTACCTTCAGAAATTAAACTCTATCATAATTTCCAGTGGCAATACATTTGTAATGATTTTTATTTTCTGCCACAAACATTGTAAAATTTCAGCTGCTGTTGAAAACGTGCCGATTAATGGGTGATAAGTAAGGGATAAAGTACATCCAGGCGGTTGTTATCGCAGAATAAAGCCAGACAGACTTAAAACCTTTATTTGTGAAAACATCTGTCTAGACGTACTTTATTTCATTTACTACATGTCTACTTGACACAACATGTAAACTTGTCACAAGACATTGTTCTGAGCAGTAAGTAATTGTGTATTAATTTGCAAAAAATGACAACAAAAATGGCTCAATGAAGCATGCTCTAACCTACATATTGTCCGGTCACAAAATGGTGCCAAACAGTCAAAACCATCGCAAGACAGACAAACTAATATACATATGTTTGTGACTGTATTCACTGATGATCAAGATTAATCTAAATAACCTGATGAGCCTGTGTTATTAATTTTAACAGTTGTTATATGGGAGTTACATAGCTTTAAATGTTGTGACTGACCAATCAGAATTAAGTATTCTAGAAAACCGTGCAGTATTATGTAATAAGATATCTTCCTTACATCACTGCATGAATAAAATCTGATTATTAACATGCTTTAAAAGAAAAAGCTTACTCAAACACAGTTACTAGTATTCTTCTTTTTATGTTTTCTTGGGTTGCTAGATGCACGGGGGGCGTGATTGTAGCATTTCAACATGCACATTTTTTTTTTTATCTTTTCCTAAATATGAGAAAAGATTTCCATGATATGTCCCCTTCGAAGCCCTTAAAGTAAACATTTATTTATCTAAAATCCTGTATCTAAAAAGATTGTTTTGTCAGTAAGTGTGCATTTCCACAGCAGTGCCATGCTTTGCATCACCATCATTTACAGCACGTTGCCTGGATATTGTTACAAATGCAAAATGACATTGCAAGTACCACCGCAGCTTACATTAGGTCTTACATTATTCATCTGTGCAATGAGCATCCCTGCCTGTGTGTTTGGATTTTTATGTGTAGCATCTGATGGAGATGGCATTATCTGACTGTTTCATTATTTGTTAACGATGAACATTTTGACTAATGCTTTCATGCTGAGTGAGAAAAAAACACAGAGTGTTTCGTAACCCAACGTTAGCATTGGAGAATAATGAAGTATTAGCATTACTAGTTCAAAATCTCTGGATAACACTTTATGTATGGTGGTCTATATTAACAATTTAGTTTTCACACAGGTGGTAGTTTTAATAACTAATTTCTAACAACTCACTTATTTTGTTTATAACAATGATAGTACATCATATTTGACTAGTTATTTTGCAAGATGGTAGTATCCAGCTTAAAGTGCAGTTTATTTTGATGCAAGTTTGGTTAATTAGGTAATTGGTCAGTTAAATTAATGGATAACAATGATTTGACTATAAATCACTTGCAAAGAGTATATATACTTTTTGCCTACAATTTTATATATATATATATATATATATATATATATATATATATATATATATATATATATATATATATATATATATATATATATATATATATATTTTTTTTTTTTTTTTTTTTTTTTTTTTTCCATGTATAATTCATTGTCTATCTTGGTTTAGCTGGCCTCCAGTTGACCACCTAAAGCTAAAGACCACCCTAAAGTTGTTTTAAGTTGGGGCTAACTTAGGACTTGGTAATTCATTTATTTATTTAATTATTTTTTATTTATGTTTTTTAATCACATGTAGGTTTATAGTGTATGGTGAGTACAAAATATATGTTTGGTGAACACCAGATAATCAGATCCAAGCAATGTCATAAATCAGTTCATCCATCCATCCATCCATGCATCAATCGACCAACCAACCATCCATCTAACTATCTAGCCTTTCATCCAACCAACCATCCATGCATCCATCCATCCATCCAGTTCAACAATCAACCGACCGATCATCCATCCATCCATCCATCCATCCACCCATCCATCAATTCCAACAATCCATCAATCGACCAACCAACCATCCATTTAACTATCTAACCATTTATCCATCCATCCATCCAACCATCCATCCGTCTGTCTGTCTGTGCGTCAGTCTGTCATCAATAAACCATCAATCAATTCATTATAATTAACAAACCATCCATCCATCCATCCATCCATCCATCCATCCATCCATCCATCCACCCACCCATCCATCCATCCATTCATCCATCCATCCATCATAATCAATCATAATCAATCATTATCAACAAATCATCAGTCCATCCATCAATCCATCCATCCATCCATCCATCCATCCATCCATCCATCCATCACAATCAACAAACCATCCATCCATCCCTCCATCCCTCCATCCCTCCATCCATCCATCCATCCATCCATCCATCCATCCATCCATCCATCCATCCATCCATCTATATCAATCATAATCAACAAATCAGTAGCTTGGATAGATAGTGTTATTGTTTCATTGATGAATATATATTTGAAATGCAAACAGCCTGTTATCCGCCCTTGTGTGTCTTTGTTTCTGCATTGTCTCTGTCAGTCTCCATGTCTCTCGTCTGAACAGCAGTTCTGCTGGTGTGACGTGGTGAAACTGCGATTGTAAATGTTAAGAGGAATCGGGCTGATGTGGCTTCTCCATTTTGTAGCGTCTCAGCTGTGAGAAGGCTTTGTTTAGCCCTGGAACCATGACAGTTTTCCCATCTCTGTGTCTCTCAAACGCTGCTCTGTCAGGCTCTTCTGTCTCCGTCTCACTGCCGCTGTCATTCCTCTCACTTCTGCTCTTCTGCTTACACTTGACAGAGTCACTTACGGTCACTTTGGAAGACAAAACAAAACAAGCAAAGGCCTAAAAGGACAATTCAAGTTAAAAAAGAAAACGAGTAGACCTGCACTGTAGGATTGTATTTGATTTCTGCAGAACAGAAATTTGAGTATTTGGTGGGTTCAAAATACTCATTAAACAAATCAAACACACTGCACAACAATTTTTACTTGAAATTTTAAATATGGAATAGTCAACTATGTAACTATAGAATCTGTAGACCATTTTTTACTTAGCAAAAATTTGTTAATATATTTATATTTACAGTTTTAAGTGCAAATATGTGGATATTGTGCTAAAGATGTTGATTATAAATTGGTTATTATTTTGTCATAAAAAAGTAATATGACAAAAATATGATAATAATACATATTATTAATACAAATAATAAATATGGTAACAAAAATATATATATCCATTTCATGGGACTTTTTCAGATTTTTGTAACCTAAACCCGACTTATTTTGACACAGCTTTTTTTTTTTTTTTTTTTTTAATTTGTGACATTATTTTTGTGACATTATTTTTCATTGATTTGCTAGATTTGCTGTAAAAAAATAATAATAATACATATATTACACATATTAAATGTTTGATAAACTATATATATAGACACGAGACCTAGACATAGGGTTGTGTAATGTAAAATTAGACGTAATTTCAATATTTCATGTGTCCAAATAAGAATTAAACTTATTAACATATTAATAATAAACAAATAAAAATAATGATGTAAATTTAAAGTGCTCACAATTTTCAAAAATACAAACAATACATTACAATAACAGTATGCCAACAGTACATCATGAGAAAAATGCAACCAAATGCATTAATCATATGCAAGTAATGCATCTCCACACTATTGTTAAAGGATACTGTATGTTTAAAAAAATCTTGCATCCATATATCTGTATAAATTGTGTCTGCACATAAAAGAGTTAAAGAAGTGTTGTTATTTATTATTATTTTTTTTTACATATTTAGATAGGTAAATAAAAACAGAAGGATCTGTGCAACAGTGGTGAATCAGGTGTGCCCTGCAGATGCCACTCTTGAAAGCCTGCTGACTGCTTCTGCTCATGCGCCGCACACACGCACTGCTTTTTGCTTTGCTAGCACATACACTGTGAAAGAGACCTGACAGAGGCTTGTGTTATGTGGTGTACCCGTGGTGTAACAAGTCTTTAAGTAATTTCAATCACCTCGAGTCTTTGAGTAATATTTGTAGGTAAATATAACTTTGTACGTTTACTCATATTTAACATGCGGTGTCTTCTTCATCTGGTTTAATGCTGAGTTACAGACCAGCGTACTTGTATATACTGCCAACACGACAATAACGTGTGTAAAATCATGGCTTAGCGAGGGTTTTTTGTGTCCACATGGCCTTTGTTTTGGGTGAATCTGTGTCATGATGACGTCATAGCAAGTGTCTAGACCCTGAATTTGCAGCAAACGTGCAGCATTTGAGAAAAAAAAAAAGTGAGATCCGCAAATTATCGTTTGATTTTGCTAAATTTGATTATTGATAAATGTTTGATTAAATGTTTGATTATTGCAAAATCCTGAAGGGGCTGATTGACGGTTGTTGTTTAAAATTTACACTTAAAAGTGCACAACAATTTTCACTCAAAATTTTAGTAAAAAAAAGTTTAGTGATATTTAAGCATCAAGTCACTGTTTTTTTTTTATATTTTTCTTTGCTCGGATTAGTTATTATTATTATTATTTTACATTTATAGTTTTGATTGCAAAGATTTAGAGATTGTGCTGAAGGTTTTGATTATAAATTGTTATTATTGTATTTTTAAATATATTTAATGTATATGAGCAATTCCAGCATTATGGATGCAGTTGAAGTAAACTTTGTCCTTGACAGAAAATTGGTTATGGGCATCACCATATCCAACAATCACCAACTATAAAAAATAAAAATAAAAAATAAAAAATACAAATCCAGTAGTTACAATAATTATAGTGCCAATTAACATATACTCTTGTTAAGTAAACCCACTGAAACTGCTACAAAGGATCTCATATCAGTTCAACCTACATTTTAGGACTCTATATCTCCTACCAGGATGTGACATTTGCAGTAAAAACTCAAAAAATAAATTGACAGAGAACGTCTGAATAATGTAGAATCTAATATAAAAGGTCTAAATTCCAAAACAACTCACCACAGAGTTATGGGATCAGAAAAAATCAACGTGTAAACATGTTCAGGTTTTAATTAAGGGAAATAAACATGCGTTATGGAAGCGACCAAAAAACTATGTGATTCTACAGTATACAATATACTTTGTAGAGATTCTGTGAATTAAATTGCACAACCAAAAAGAAATGATGATAATCAAAAGGATAAGAGTTGGCTCTCTGTAGAAAAAAAAAAATATTGATTTTATTTTATGTTAAATTTTGGCTTTTATGAGGAAAAGGCTTTGTTATGGGTATGACATGTCTCCATTATGGATGTGATGGATATGAAATTGCCACGTGTATGACTTTGGTAAATCAAATATAATTGTTTGAAAACATTAACAGAGGTATTTCGGAATATTTTTAAAGTACTGTAAAATACTTGCTCACACAAAAAATGTAGTAACGGTTTCACTATTTTTATATAATAAACTGCATATATGCAATCTAAACAACTACATTCTCACCTAAAAAAGCCTCAAAAGTGCATTATGTTGTCCAACATTTGCCAAACTAGTGAGTTTATTGATCTGCTGTCACTCTGTGTGGGCGGAGTAATACAGAAGGGTGAAGAGGCTGTACAGGTTCTGATATTGCAGAATATTGCATGGCTATCAGCCAATCAGATTCGAGAACCAAAAAGAACTGTGGTATAAATATATTTATATGTCATGATCAAACTCTGTACAGATAATTATTAATCTGTGTAAAAAGTCATAATGTTTGTATTACGCTTCTATACTCCTGTGCAAAAGTTTACTCAACAATAAGTAGAGTTTAGTGACTGATCATGCAAATGCAGAACACACAGAATTCAGGATTTCTGCCTGTGAACTGACACTTGCTAATGTACGCTAGCGTTACATCAGTGACTGCGCCATCCGTCCCTCGAGTCACATACTAACTAGTTCATATTCCCCGTCCCAAACCAGTGTTATCAAACCGTGCTCATGTGTTTCAAGCACAATCAACCTCTTCTCCATCTTATTAAACCAGTCACATAGTCGATGAAGCCTGAAAAGAACACGTATTCCCTGGATGAGTCTCTGCCCCCTTATCTTTCCATTACAAACTCACACATGTGACTTTGGGGGCCGACGGGACGCATCAGGCTAAGGAGAGCCAAGCTGAAGCTGGGAGGCCATGGTGATAAATCATTATTTATTTCTATCTGACAGAATTAACACGCTGATGAACTCGCGGAGCTTGACTTGTTTTTGGCTGTGTTGATTTATGGCCCAAATTTGGCATTTTTGGAGGGTGGTTGGGTGGCTGGATGGTTTCATCCTTGCGAAATCTGTTGACAATGGCAATTCATTAAACGCAGGTGAAGATAATATTTTACACGCGCTTCAATTGGGAACATGGTGGCGTTCAAATACGAGAATCTTTATGTGTGATGATTTGTCAAATGAAGGGGTTTACTCTCATTGCTTTAACTAACAGACTGAAACTATTAAAATGGCCTTTTGCTATAGTTTTTTTCTGAAGTTCTGTCTGCATGGACACTTGAAATGCCACCACCTGTGTGATAGCCTGTTATTAATAATATTAATTTTTATTATTTATTTATTTATTTTTTAGATTGTTTATTCATTTGTATTACTAAATGTATTCAACTTTTTTGCAATGCTAATTTTCTTTTTATTATCAAAAAAAGAATAATTTTTCTTTATTTCTAGTAGCTAAAGTTCTACCTATTTTAAGTTATACAAGTTAATGTTTTAAGTCAGTTTAACTGATTTAATATCTTGAATCAACTATTTATTTCTAAGTATTTATTAATTATTTTGCTTTGTACAATGTGAAAAAAGATATCAAAAATGCATGACAAATCATGTTTTTATGTTACAATAAGTCATATTAACAAATTACACAATAAGTTAAACAACATTTTTTTTTTTTTTTTTTAAAAAAGCAAATAAAAAAACTGTAAAAATTTGTGTCGCTACCTTAAGTCTTTTTAACTTCATACATGATTTTTTCAGCTTAGTCTCTTTAATAATCAGGGTTTGCCACCGTGCAATGAACTGCAAACTTATCCAGCCCATTTTTTACACAGCAGATGCCCTTCCAGCTGCAACCCATCACTGGAAAACACCCATATACACTCATTTACACATATGCACTACGGACAATTTAGCCTACCTAATTTACCTACACCTCGTCTTTTTACTGTTGGGGAAGCTGGAGCAACCAGAGGAAACCCTCACAAACACGGGGAGAAATGCCACCTGACCCAGCTGGGGCTCGAACCAGCAACCCTCTTGCTGTGAGGCGATCGTGCTACCCACTCTGCCACAGTGACCCCTCATTTCAACTTACATCAATACAGTTTTTAACTTGATGTTTTATTGAGTTTTAAATAAACTCACAATTATGCACAATTACGCCAAGAATCTCTGAGTTATTTTTGATTCACTTTTGCAGTTTGGCAAGCATGTAAATGCAGTTGTGAAAAGCAGCTTTTTCCAACTTATAATGGTGGCAAAAGTTAAACCATTTCTTTCTAAAAAAAAAAAAATTTAAAATTAGAAATTGTAATCCACGCTTTAATTTCCTCTCGATTAGACTACTTCAACTCTTTGTACATTGGTCTACCTCAGTCAACACTCTTGGTTACAGTTGATTCCGAATGCAGATAAATAACAGGAACTAAGAAAAGAGATCATATCTTGTTGATTTTAAAATTGAGTTGATTTTAAAATCCTTCTTTTCACAAATAAAGCATTGCACAATTCTGCCCCGGTCTATATCAGTGAATTGTTCGGCCATATACAGCTTGTTTACCGTTAAGGTCCAATGATCAGTTTCGTTTGTCTGTCCCTCGCTCTTGATGCAAATCAAAAGGTGATCAAGCTTGCTGTGTTGCGGCCCCAAGGCTCTGGAACAGTCTCTCTTTGAACACCAGGATTTCTCAATCAATGGATGCTTTTGAATCTAACTTAGAGTTATTTTTACTCCCTTGCCTTTGAGTGATGCATGCATGTTATTTCGTATCTGTATTTTAGTTTTATATATATTTTTATTACAAGTTTTTTTCTTTTTTTCTTTCTTTTTTTTAAAGCACTTTAGATCAACTACGGTTGTGTACTAACCCAATGTGATGGAAAATAACATGAATATTTCTAATTTGTTATGAATATGAGTGCAATACTTTTTTACAAAAGCATTCATTCATATAAAAATATACGCTTTTGGAAAGATTTTCAATTCAAAACAAATTATTACTACTGTGTCAATAAATGGCTAATTACCTCTCATTGTTGGTTTCTGTGTAGATGATTGGCCTTTATTTTTACTTCTCTCTAAAAATTTCATGTATTTTGATTCTTTCACACCATATAAACTCATATACAATCATCACTTCGTGCTGTGAGATCAGGTTGCAGGATCCTGATGGTGGTTTATCTTGCTGAGTGTATATTGTGCCTTGCATATGAGCTACTCAGACTCTGAATTACATTTCAACAGCAATATTGGCAAGCCTTATTTTTCACTTGAACCTCTGAGTACGCTATACTGTATGTCACAGCCTTCTGACACCATTGCTGCGTATATCGTTTAGAAAATTTGGAAATTGCCACATTTTATTTGAGTTTTTTCAGTTCCCAACATATGCAGCTACAGAAAAGTGTTGTCAACATGAAAAAATATATCAGATCATAAATAAGTCTTTTTTTAATGTTATACAAATGCAACATTTGAATTTGGCAGGCAGGATTTTTGGCATGTTATTTATACAGAAGAGTAAATTCAGTAAATCAGATACTACTGCTAATTATTTTTCACTTGACATGAATGAACTGGAGGTTTTTGTATTGGGCTACGCATTTTCAAGCTTAGCAAGGGGTCAGTAAGGATTAGAAATATTTCAAGATTGTGAAGCTTTACACAGTGTAAGTGGCCTTGTGTTATAAATATATTGAAGTTGCATCTGAAAGGCTTCAGAGTCTGAATTTTTAGGGGAGGCATTTGCTTGACACTGCTTTCAACCACAAATGAAAACTTTTGTATGTGCCTACTGGTCTGGCTTGCAGAATACAGCACACTTTATTTGTAAATCCATGAAAATCATGCCATTTTGTCAGTGCCTGTTTTGGAAATGTTTGTGGGGAAAAAAAAAGAACTTTGCTATTTTCACTACACTTGTTGTAATGTAAATATGCCCTCAGTAAGCATTTCTTATTAAATGTAAAATAAATGATCCCTATTTCCTAGCATTTCTCACTGTTCGCAGATGAAGAAGAGGTCTGAGTGGTCTCAGTGACTGCCTCGGGCTCTGAAAACTGAAGAAAAATAGACTTTACACCACAGTCAGTCTATTTTGTTTTATGTTTGTGCATAGCAATTGGGATTTTCATAATCGCTGGCTTTATAGAAACACGTTTAGGAGAATAAAAGAAAATGAATAATAAGTAGAACTGCTTGGGTCTCTTAGGGTTAAACAAGACCAACAGAAAATAAAGGATAATTGTAGATTGTGCAAACCAAAATAAAGAGTTATGGAGCTTTTCAAATAATGTGAGACACTCCAGCCAAAAGAAATTTTTTGCAAATCAATTTTGGGATTTTTATAAACTTTTATTCAGCATAATGTAAAGAAAACACTTACAATTATTCATTTAGCAGACACTTTATTAGTATAGTAGTGTAGTACAGTATATTGTGCGTTTCCTTAATATTCAGTATATCAAAATTATTATTATTAGTGAGTATTTTCTCTTTTCCAAATATTTCCCAAATGATTTTTAGCAAAGCAAGAAATTTTTCACTGTATTTTCTATATGTTTGATTTTGGCAACAATAAAATAATAATTATTATTACTATTATTTTTAATGTTTTAGGGTGAATATTATTATTTTTGATTGTCTACAAAACAAACCATCATTATAAAATTACTTACCTAATTACCCTAACCTTGACAGATTCTAATTTAATTCATTAGAATTAGTTCAGATGTTTTAATTCTAATAATTAGAATGAATTCTAATCTAATTAACCTAGTTAAGCCTCTGAATTGTACTTAAAGCTGATTACTTGTAAAGATAAAAGTAATCAGTCATTAGAAATGAGTTATTAAAACTATTATGTTCAGAAATGTGTTGATTTTTTTTTCCTTTGCATTAAACAAAAACTGGAAAACTTCAACTGTACATATACATACACAAATACACGGACACACACATACAGATACACATAAATATACATCATATATATATATATATATATATATATATATATATATATATATATATATATATATATATAAGCACTTTTTTTTTTTTTTTTTTTTTACCGGATTAGCTTGTCGGATGGTCATCATAACCACACTTTTGATGTACATGAACATGATGTTGAGGGACCTCTTCAGCTGATGATACTAAAAAAAAAAAAAAAAAAACGTGGTAAACCTTGGAAACGGTTAACGTCCCATGCTGAGTTGTATCTCCAAATGTTGAACAAACTTTAGGGGGCTTGTAAAATGAACAATCTTCTGGGATTTTCATGCACAACTATCTCTAGGGTTTACAGAGAATAGTCCAAAAAAGAGAAAATATCCAGTAAGCGGCAGTTCTGTGGGCGCAAATACCTTGTTGATGCCAGAGGTCAGAGGAGACCAGACTAGTTTGAGTTGAAAGCTGAAGGCAACATTTACTCAAATAATTCCAGAAGAATAAGGTGCCATTTCATAAAGCGCGAATCATCTCAGACTGGTTTAATGAAAATGAGTTCACTGTACTCATATGGCCTCCACAGTCACCAGATCTCAATCCAATAGAGCACCTTTGAGATGTGGTGGTATTATAAAAAAAATAATATTCATTGGATTTGCAATTTTGTTTCATAGTAAATGCTTGCAAACAATTTATTTGAGCTTAAATTTAAACAAGAATCAGTTAAACATTACTAAATGTAATTTGTTTGTTTAAATTTAGCCTATTTTAACTGTTTGCAACAATTGTGCAAAACTTTTTTTTTTTAAATGTATTTATTTTCTTTTTTTTATTTTCTTTTTCTAAGTGACTGTTCCTTTAACCTCAGCATTATCCATCCAACGCTCTTAAAAATGAAGGTTCCTAAATAGAGTTTCTGTGGATATTCCACCGCAGAGCCATTTTGGGTTCCCTAAAGAACCTTTCAGTCAACAGCTCTTAAATGATACCCAGGAGAGCAGATCCGTTTCTTGTGAAAGCAGCATCCCACTGAAGCATGATGTCCTCTCACCTCTCGAGGGCCACATTACTAGGCAGTAATTGATTGGCAGTTAGAAACGAAATCTCGATTTTAATTAGAGTGTCTTGACTTTGACTGTCTTAATGAAGATGCGTTCGCACATAAATCACGGCACAGTGTGTTATTTGTTTGGTGGCACGTGTTTGAGTGTGCAAGAGTGAAGAAGCAGAAAGCGAGTAGAAGAGCAGACAAAGGTCTTGCAGGAGTGGAGGGCTGGCGATGATCAGTTTCACTGAACTGTGTAAGCATGTTGACCTGCTGCCCGCCGGGGCATGATTGAGGATTTAGACACTCTCCCTCAGAGATGACAGAGAAATACTGATGACATTCTCTCAGCCGCCACCGCCACCGTTCAAGTGCTGTTTTTCTTTTCAGTCTGCAGGCGGATTCATTTCAACTTTCACTGATATGCTCAAATGCTCAGACTGTTTGTTTAAACCTTCCTATTTCCCCCTGCTTTTAAAATAAACTTTGTTGAATAATGAGTTATCTGTCATCTTCTGCTCACTCAGATAACTGTTTCTTTCCCTTTTAAGGTTTTATTACAGAACAGTTAAAGCAAAATTCACAAGGAATAATACATCTGATATGTTTCTCAGACAAAGCTGTCTTTTGGATTGGAAAGAAATGCGAGTTAATGAATCCTTTATGTATAAACGGCTCTTGTGTTTAATGTGTTAAAATTACCTGTTTATTTTGAAATGCTTACTTTTAAAAAGACATTTAGGTCCCACTTTATATTGTGTCCCTAACTACTATGTACTTACATCAAAAAAATAAATACAATGTACTTACTGTGTTTATAATGTATTTGAGAACACCTGTGGTGCTTTTGAGTTGGAATAGAGGTTGGGTTATGGACAGGTTTGGTGGCATGGGTCGGATGAAGGGTAGGTTAAGGTGTAAGGGATGGTCAACAGTGTATTTACAAATGTAATTACAGAAGTTAATTACAGATGTAGTTACATACATATATTTAATCAAGCATAAGTACATAGTAAATACATGTATTTACACAATAAGTACATTGTAACAAACTATTAGTTCCTATGTAAGTACATGTTAGTTAAGGCCACTTAATATAAAGTGGGACCGACATTTATATAACAATATAATATACAATTTTTTTCAATTTAAATTAATATAGATGAGTAGTATCACACAAGTAGCAGTGTGATATGACTTTATATCGGCACGGGTAGGAGGCGTGCATTGTTCTACCTGCGTGCGTTATCCCACCAGCTGTGCCTTGTGCTTTAGTGTGCCACCAGTGACAATATACAGTCATATCGCACTGCTACAAGTGTGATATTGCATTTGTACAACAATTCAATGCCATAATTTTGTGTATAAACACGTAGATGTCTAACCTAATGTCTAATATGAAGACAAAACAGGAGATTTTAAGATTATAAGGCTGAACAGCATGAAATGCCATCAGTCTACAAAGATTTCCCAGAATTTCTCTGCTGCAATCAGGGGATCACAATAAGTAACCTCAAAAGCAAAAGCAAAGCAACCATGTACAGATTAATATAGAGTCAATACAGCAGTACAACATACAAAATGAGAGATCGACTTAGAATGTCACTTACCAGTTTTATAATGATTTGATCCGCTGTAATTTAACATTTGTCACTGAGGGGGGGGGGTGGGGGGGGGGAATTAAGGATCCAGCCAAATAAAAGAAATAAGAAGAAATGATACTTTTTTTGTTCTCCACAAGAATAAAAAATATAGGAAATATTGTGAAAGAGTCATTTTTCAACTAAACAAGACTTGAAATATTTGAAAAATATCGATGTCGATTATTGATTATGTAAAAACATCTAATAATTTTCCCTTCAACTTTATCAAATTATAATAAATTCTGTGTGTGTGCGTGCGTGCATGCGTGCATGCGTGCATGCGTGTGTGTGTGTGTGTGCGTGCGTGCATGCGTGCATGCGTGTGTGTGTGTGTGTGTGTGTGTGTGTGTGTGTGTGTGTGTGTGTGTGTGTGTGTGTGTGTGTGTGTGTTATAAGAAATATTAAATATAGTTGACATGATTACAAGTGATCCAGTCTTGCAGATGACTGATAAAAATACACCTTCACCCGGAATACAATTCTGCCACTTTATGAACTACATTTCCCACTATGCAACTCACAGACACACACCAGTTACAATTCTTTCACTGATTGCACATACTTACACCTGGAAGCTCATCATAGACCGATTATAAAGACTATATAAACACCTCACACACACACACTCTTTGCTGAGTCTTGTTAGTCTGTAAAACCACAAAGTGTATCCTTGTCTGGTATTTCCGTGTTTGATCTTAGCCATATTTTCTTGCTATTGATTCTTTGCCACCTTTACTATTTGCCTGTTTTTATTATAATTTTTGATTACCTTTATGTTCTTGTTTGCTACCTTTTTGACCATTGCCTGCCTGACTACTCTTATTAATAAACTGCATGTGGATCCTCAACTCCATTGTCAGTGTCCCTATCTTACCATACTTTAAATTATAAAATACAATTTATTTTGATATATATTCTAAATTAATATAAATTAATTAATTTTAAATTAATTAATATATTCAAAATCAGATAAAACATATTGTAAAAGAAATAAATTATTTGGTCATACTTTATTCTGGTGGTCCGTTTATTGAATTTAAGTTACATTGCAACTAATTCTCATTAGATTATAAGTAGACTTTTAGGTTGGGTTGGGTTAGTTGACATGTACTTGCAGAGTTTCTTAGTCAGTTAAATGTCTGTTGAAGAAGCAGCATCAGCAGATCTTAAGCAGACAGTCTATTAATACTCAAATGGACCATCAAAATAATGTGTTATCAATCATTTATTTAAAATACAGCTTTTTGACTCCTCCAAAATATTGCAAAACATTTAAATCTTCCATCTGTCTTGTCATGTAAAATATGAGAAATATGACAGTGACTTCAACACTTATTTTTTTCCACTCTTAGCTGCACTGTTCCTTTACCTATTATATAGATGTCAAAGTGAGCTTCACCTCTCTTTCATTCCCCCTCATCAAAATATCAGACCTTCCTCTTCTCCTCACAGCTTTCCAGAGCCCCGGTTAGATTGAATGAGGAGAGGGCAGATAAAGTACTAGTGTTTTCAACAATAGCACAACACAACAAAGTGCTAACAGAAAAGGAAAAATATCATTTCCGTAAAGCAACCGCAGTTTTAGAGGATGGATTTCATCTCTAGCCCCCAGCCTGCTCTATACGCTTCTTTGAAACCTGTTTATCTTTTATAACTCGCGGCATGTAATGAAAAGTCCTAGTGACATCCTCATTTTCCCCTCCGTTATGAACATTACGACTTCCTGTAATTAGCTTAGTCATTGCTTTACAATCTGAAGTAATCATCATTTGAATTTCTATTAAGGAGGTAGTCCATTTAGGGACGATTGCGAAACGCAATTAGGTATGTTGACAAACAGTAATGACGGTCAGCGGCTTATTACCAAATCATTAGTGCACTGAAATCTCATTATATGTGTAATATCATTCCATAATGTGTTTATTAGTTGATGAAGAAGGCCAGACTGCCTCCCGTGGAGAGTTGAAGCACACGTGATGATACAGTGTAGCTCGGTGGCATTACTGGAAAAAAGATTGAATGACCCGTTTTAATGCATGAAGCCGTTGACCCACTTCACTGTGTTTCTGCGGCGCCTCACAGTCTGGATGTTTTCTGATTTGCTTTCTCTTTTATGTATACATTTGGGGTCGATATGCTTTCAAAGCATGATTTTACTGTTAGAAAAAACAGTGTTTTAGTTTTACTCTAATTGTTTTGAATTGACATAAATTGGTGTGTAATATTGATGACTTTTAGATAATTGACTGTCATAAATGGTCAACTTGTTAGGGGATTACTAGTATGTCAATATGTATTGATCAATATGGATCAATCTATATAGATGTTTAGGGGCAGCACGGTGGCTCAGTGGTTAGCACTGTTGCCTCACGGCAAGAAGATCACTGGTTCAAACCCCGATTGGGCCAGGTGGTATTTCTGTGTGGAGTTTGCATGTTTCCCCTGGGTGCTCCCGTTTCCCCCACAGTCCAAAGACATATGCGGTACGGGTGAATTGAGTGAACTAAATTGGCCATAGTGTAGAGGTGTGTGTGAATAAGTGTGTCTTGGTGTTTCCCAGTACTGGGTTGCAGCTGGAAGGGTATCTGCTGCTTAAAACGTGTGCAGGAATAGTTGGTTGTTCATAAATAAGGGACTAAGCTGAAGAAAAATTAACGAATGAATGAGTATATTTATTTTTAAAAACCAACTTTATTTTCACATTTTCCACATCTTCAATTAATGTGCTTGTGTTTTACAACAAGATGCAACAACTAGCAGCTAGAAATATTATGTATTTGAGGAAAAAATATGGGCAGTCAGCGAAAAATCATTTATAAAGATTGCCAATTGCTGGATGAAATACTGTAAACTTACTGGCCACTTTATTAGGTATACTTTATCTTTATCCCTCCCTTCAGAACTACCTTAATCCTTCGTGGCATAGATTGACATGTTATTGGAAATATTCCTCAGAGATTTTAGTTCATATTGACATGACAGCATTACTACAAATTTGCCAGCTGGACATCCATGATGTCAATCTCTTTTTCCACCATATCCTAAAGGTGCTCTATAGGATTGAGATCTGGTGACTTTGGAGGCCATTTTAGTACATTGAACTCATTTTCATGTTGAAGAAACCGGTCTGAAATGATTTGCACTTCATGACATCGCGAGTTATGCTGCTGGAATTAGCCATCAGAAGACTTTGGCTGTAACGAGTGGTTATTTGAGTTACTGTTGCCTTTCTATTAGCTCGAACTAGTCTGTCCATTCACCTCTGACTTCTGGCATTAACAAGGCATTTGTGCCCACAGAACTGCCCCTCAATGGATTTTATTTTTTTTCTCAGACCATTCTCTGTAAACCCTAGAGATGGTTGTGCATGAAAATCCTAGGAGATCAACAGTTTCTGAAATACTCAGACCAGCCCACCTGGCACCAACAAACATGCCACTTTCAAAGTCACTTATATCATCTTTCTTCCCCATTCTGATTGTCAGTTTGAAATGCAGCAGGTCATCTTGACCATGTCTACATCCTTAAATGCATTGAGTTGCTGCCGTGAGATTAGATATTTGTGTTAACGAGCAGTTGGACAGGTGCACCTAATAAGGTGGGCGGTGAATGTGTGTATATATATATATATATATATATATATATATATATATATATATATATATATATATATATATATATATATATATATATATATATATATACTGTGCCCTTTTTTACTTAAAAGCTACTTAAAAGACTTTGACTACTGCATATGGAGAAAAAAAAACTAAGATTTGAACATCTATTTATTTTGTGGCTTGTTTGTCTGATTGATTGATTGTTGGTTGGTTGGTTTGTTTGTTTGTTTGTGTGTGTGTTTAGCTTGTTTATTTTAAATATTATCAATGTTGTGTTTCTCATTTTGTAAAAAATGTTATTTTGTACTGAAATCAAAGTTCAATAAACATGGTTTGTTTAAAGCAGAATGATATAATTAATAATAATAACAACAATAATAATGCTGTCTCCTCACAGCAAAAAGGTCGCTGGTTCGAGCCTCTGCCTTGTCATACATTCAAGAAAATTAATGAATGAAATAATGTTTCATTCATTCATTCATTCATTCATTCATTCATTCATTCATTCATTCATTCATGTTTTTATATTACACCAAACTTCTGAATGTCTTTGTATCAGTTTCCATAACTGTTTTCATAACTGTTTTCAATATTAATAATAATAATAAACAATTCCTATTTGTTTAATTTCTGAAGGATGATGTCACACCAAAATATATAACTAAAATATATATTGAAATGTAATTTTATGTCATAAAAGTCATTCTAGCATGACCTGTATCTATTTTCCACAGACAAGAGAACATCTTAAACCCCAAACATGAAAACAGTGAGTCATCTGCATTCACTCAAATCTGGATATTCAATAACACGCTCCTAATAAAGTCTGACATCAGTAAATAAAGCTTTATCTTAATGTTGTCTTGTCTGCTCCAGTGGACTGATCCGTATAAAGTGTAACAGGAGCCTGTCGTCTCTCCATCTCAATCTCCTGAATGTACTTACAGCAGTGTTTCCCTGTCATTTTTCCTCCGCCTGACTGTATTTACTCCTCCTGTTTGCTCTGTCGCTCTCCTTTACATTCTAATAATGGTGTGTTGTGTTGAGAAAGACAGTCTCATGACAGCAGCAGGATTATTACTCAGTGCTGGATGTAATTGCTATGGGCCTGGTGTTTGCCTGCTGTCTCTAAAGTAAACATTATAAATCATTGCTATCTTCACTAACCCCATCACTGCTCCCAAATCCAGCTGACCGCTCTAATAGCCAAATCTAGGTGAAAACTACATGAGGATAAATAAAACACTGCTGGATCAAATTATTACTATTCAATACACAGACATGAGTGACTTAAGCTGACTCCACTTTTTCATGTTGTTGTTTTTATGTGATAAATAGCCACTGAGTTGATTGGATTATTGGTATAGTAATTTACATTTAACATACTATAATGTAAGTACATATTAGTATGTAATTTAAATACATTTTAATATAATTTTCAGTTGGTTACAGTCTTCAGTGTCACATTCCTTCAGAAAAGACTGTAATACACTCCAAAACAAACAAACAAACAAACAAACAAACAAAGAAACAAATTATTTCTCCTGCTTGATAAAACTAAGATAAAATGAGCTGAAAAAAAATTCCATTCTTAAGATTCTTAAAATTTTTATTATTATTGATATATTTATAAATGAGAATAGTTATGCGTAATATTTTTAATGATACAAAATAAATTAAAAATAAAAAAACAAAGCAGTTAAACAAATAAAATATTAAAAATAATAATAATAGTAATGATAAAAAAAATAATTGTTTATATTAACAGTGGTTTATTTAAATTTCCATTAGCCAAAGATTTGAAAAAAAGTGAAGCAAAATGTAACAAAATTAAGAAAAAACACTAAATTATTATTGTTATAATAATAATAATATTATTATTATTACTATTACTATTATTATTATTATTATTATTATTTATTTATCTATTTATTTAATTATTTATTTATTAATTCCTGAGCACCAATTTATCATTTATTATTTATTTCTGAAGAATCATATTTTTACATTATATTTTACATCATAAATGAAGAATCGGCTCACAACACGATCGATCGCCACAACACGAATGCAACAATGTTTTCCAAATATTATGGTATACCACTTGAATGAATGAATGAATGAATGAATGAATGAATGAATGAATGAATGAATGAATGAATGAATAATGTCTGTGTTCTAACAACCAGTTACATTTGTGTTAATTTACAAATGGAAAAATCCAAATGGATCCATTTTTTTTCTTAGTGTAAAGAACATTTTAATGATATAAAGAATCCTTTTTTTTCCCTACTACAAATAACCTTTCATGGAATGGAACCTTTGGTTCTTTTGATGCCAATAAATAACTGCCAATAAAGAAGATTTGTATTATCATTTGCTACAGAAAACATAACAACTGTGGCTGCAAAAGAATAAACTGTTTCTCAATGTGTAAATAGAAACTTCTGTGAAAGTACTCGTTTTTCTTGGCGAATGTAAAGCAGCAGGGTCAAACGTATAACTGAAGTTGATTCAATAAAAGAGATATTGGAGGAAAAATCCTTTCGGCTACACTTTACAATTGATGACAGTTTATGTAGTAAGAAAAGACCAAACACTCTGACCTTCATCTGTAATCTTCAGTCTTTTAGTGGTGCTTTTGAAAATATATACAGTTTCATGTCTTTAAAAAAAAAAACACAAACCGCTTTATATAGGAAAATAAAGAGTTTCTGGTAGCTAGACGATCAGAAAACATCGGTTGAAACATCTGAATTGCTCCTATTATTTGTGGCTGAACATTTCATTTATACTTTGAAAACTTGTACTTTTTTATTATTATTTTCTGAAGACATTTGGCAGTGTTTATCACTTGGCAGGGATACATAAGTTTTGATGATTCACACTTACAGCTGTTTGAACACCTGGGCTTGATCATATGTAAAAGCATAAACGACATAGATATTTTAGAGAAATATATATTTTGAAGAATGTTCTAGCCTATTTTTCTTTTGTGCAATGAAAGCCTGCAAAAACAACATTGCTCCGTGATTTATTTTAGTATAATTTATATTCTTAGTTTAGTATTGATAACATTTTTGGCTATAGAATTTTAGGTATATACTTTTGCTGGAGTATTTGCATTCATTCATTCATTCATTCATTCATTCATTCATTCATTTATACATTAACAGTGAAATATTGCATATGGATGGTATCATACATATTTCTATTATTGTATAATGTTGTATGATACACTGCCTGACAAAAGTCTTGTCAATCCCAATTGTAAGAGCAACAAATAATAACTTGACTTCTAGTTGGTTGTTTGGAAAAGTGGCGGAAGGTAGATTTTTCATATGAATCATCTGTTGAACTGCATCCCAATCATTATAAATACTGCAGAAGACCTATTGGCACCGACATGAACTCAAGATTCTTACAGAAATCAGTCAAGTTTGCTGAAGGAAAAATCATGGTTTGGGGTTACATTCAGTATGGGGGCGTGTGAGAGATCTGCAGAGTGGATGGCAACATCAACAGCCTGAGATATCAAGACATTTGTGCCGCCCATGACATTACAAACCACAAGAGTGGGGAAATTCTTCAGCAGAATAGCGCTTCTCCTCAAACTTCAGCCTCCACATCAAAGTTCCTGATATCAACAAAGGTCAAGGTGCTCAAGGATTTTCCAGCCCAGTCACCAGAAATAAACATTATTGAGCATGTCTAGAGTAAGATGAAGGAGGAGGCATTGAAGATGAATCCAAAGTATCTTGATGAACTCTGGGAGTCCTGCAAGAATGCCTTCTTTGCCATTCCAGTTGACTTTATTAATAAGTTATTTGAGTCATTGCAGAGATGTATGGATGCAGTCGTCCAAGCTCATGGGATTCATGCACAATATTAATTATTTTGTCCACTGCATCATGACTTTATAGTCTATACTGGACATTATTTCTGTTAAAACATAAGACTTTTGTCTAAGCAAAGTCAGACCTTACTGTCCTAATTAAATCATTAACAATCAAAGCATGATCTTATTTAATTTTGGTAAAATAAGTGTAATCTAGAGGCCTTTGCCTCTTATATAAGCCACTTCTGATACCAAATCATCAACTAGAAGTCATTATTTGTTCTTGCTTAAACTTGGATAGGTGACAAGACTTTTGTCAGGTAGTGAATATTTATTTTAACCTCACATATTTACTTTTTATTTTCAATTGTTAAAAATGGTTCTTATGAGATGTATAATAGTAATAGTAATATTGTTGTATTATAACCTTTTATGACAATCATGAACTTACATATACAATGTAATGGATTTATATTCAAAGCATATAACTGACCTTATACAGTGTAAGTTAAACATAACCGAGTATTTAAGTGGCAAATATAATCAATTAAATTATATATTTTTTAATAAAGATAACATTCTATGTGTATTTTATTTCTAGTAACAAAACTGATATATTCATATATTGCTCAAATATATTGTATTCATAATGTACAGTATATAATATAATGTAACATTTTTATTGTTACTCAAATAATAAGGGATACGGGTCATTCCGGGCTTGGCTGTGTATATATGCATTCATTTGTTTCACATAATGCAGACTTTGAGAGCATAATAGGCTTTTTTCATGACAAAAAAAAAAAATGACCAGTAATGTAGGATTATTATTCTTCAAAACATTTTTTTGTATTCCACATTATTTTTAAAATGATTTTCAACAATCTAAGCTGAACAAAATGGGGTTCATTTTTGCCCATCTATATGTCCCATAAAACCAGAGCAGAAAACAGCTGTATCATTACACTCCACATACTTAAACACATTAAGTCTCCTCGCATGGACAGATTCTTGTAGAAACTGCATTATTTCAAATTAGGGGTTGTCATTTCAGGCCCAGGACGTTGCATTTGGAGCGCAATGATCCCTCAATGTTTTTTAACATTCCTAGTCAGACTCATATAAGGAGATGTGCATAATTGCCAATCCCCAAGGCCATGTTATTAAAACAAAATAACAACCTCAGTCCAGTCCTCAACCTTTGAGCGCCTCTGTTAATGAGACGCTTCTGCAGTGACTGACATTTCACTAAACCTGAGGGTGAATCTTGATTTTGCTCCATCATTTCTGGCCTTGATAATGGGCTTGGAAGGTACAGGTGGGTTTGGTGAAATGATGAACAACAGCAGAGGGGTCACACAGGTCTAACAGATGTGTGGTATTGACATCCAGACACATCTGATTGCTTTTGGATTCCCATCATGTTGAAGAAAGTCTGCTCGTTGTAGATCAAAGCAGAATAAGTGTGAACGCTTTAGGGGCCGATCACATATGGTGTTTAAAACCATGGGGTGTGCTGCTTCTTTCAATGTGCTTCTGAGCTTGTCCTCCCGTTATGTCTGTATTACTAAGCAACCATCAGCTATGCTCTCTGACAAACCCTTGCTGCAGCTGTGATACTTGGGCTTTATCTGACATACTATAGTACGCTAAAAACAGTGGGTCTTATCATACACCCTGGCCGGCACACTAGGCTGCAAGATGTGTATGGTGCAATTTGCTGCTATTTTCAGACCAACGCAACCCTCATTTTCCCGTTTGCGCCACGTTGTTTAAATAGCAAATCCATTTGTGCCACTTTCTGGACTCATGAGTGTCTTAAAAGGTGGTGTGTTAAGGCGTATTGTTTACGAGTTGATATTTTGAGGAACTTAAATAGACTGCTCAATTGTCAATGCAGAGCACGTTAGTTCAGGCAATCTGCCAACACTCCCGTTTTTCCCGAGAGTCTCCTGTATTTCAAACTCATCTCCCGTATTGTTCTGTCTTCCGGAACTGTTTAATTGTTTTCTGGATAGTTAAGCATTCAGGTTTTCCACTTACAAAGTTCACCATGTAAATATGTAATGAATCATGGCACAATGCAACTAACTCTTAAAGAGAATGGGAGATGCGACTCTGATCATTGGTTTAATGCATGTTATGCTCAAAACACAGCCATAACTCATTAAGAAAATAAGCACAACCCTGTTAGACTATGCACAGTGATGCAGAGTGTATTCTTCCATCATTAAAATAGCAAAAGTGAATTCGAACACCCCCTAATGCTTTTGTGCGATGCACTTTAGTCTTTGCGCCTAGATCGTTAAAACAGAGCCCAGTATGCGAATCTAGTATGTCTAAATTCATAGTATTAAAAAAAAAAAAACAGTAGGTGAGAAGTAGAAGATTCTAAAGTGCACATCTAATGGACGCTACGCTATCCCATGATGTCACGTGAGAAAATTCAAGGATGTGATTGAAGCAACGCAACTGACTGATGTAATATGTCTGAGCTTCATTCATTCTACTCACATTCATACTATATAGAACATACTTTTCCAACGCTCGTGTAGTTTCAAATTCAAATGTAGCACCTACTTGAGTGGTAGGCGACTTTGGAGGCAACCATGTTTTATTTAAAATGTTTTCATTTGTTTGTCTGAAGTAATTAGTCTATAGTTACTACCAAATGTGTACAATCTATACAAAGGATGAAGCTAATTGGATGTTTGTTGATTAGTGGTGTGCTTGCTGTTTTCTGAAAAGTTGAGGTACTTTCTAGAGATGTCCAGATCCAATGACGTGATTGGAAATCGAGCCTGATCACACAACTTCAGGACTCGATCGGAATCGAAAATTAACTCCCGATCAGGACTTGAATATATTTGTATACATATATATGTTTTCATAATTTTTTAACACATCTAAAGTTATGTGCTGGTACAGAGTTAGACCTCTTTCTTGACTTCACACAATTGACTTCATTGTTGCAAAGACTCTTCTGGTTAAATGCTGGCAAAGTGAACACAAAAGCACAAGTATGTCTGCTGTCTGGAGGTATTATAAAGATGATGACAACAACATTACCGTAGCAAACTTTGAGATATGTAAACTTGGGATTGCAAGAGGTAAAGAATTAATTTTATTTATTACTTGATTGTTCAAGCTACCTCACAGAAGTGATCTGTTTGTTAACAGGGTTGTTAAATTTTAAAATAAGGTGAATTGAAAAAAAAAAAAAGGAGTATTGGATTGGGTTTCGGTATTGGTAGATATCAACGCAATTTCACTGCAATTTGTAACCTTTTTTTTTTTTTAGTGGCTAATTCTTATGAATTTGTACGATCTAATTTGTACAATTTAGTATGATTTTCTCATCACCCAATGACGGTTAGGGGTGGATGCCATGCCTCCTTTTTAAAATTGTACATTTTCGTACGACTGAACTTGTACAAATTCATACAAATTAGCCACTAAACTGACAAAACGTAAAATACTTACGTTTCGTCATGAGATCAGGCAGTAGATACTTAAAATCAAATGACTCTGACTCGAGGGCAAAAAAAAAAACCTGATCGGGACATCCCTAGTATTTTCAACTAGCTATGGAAAAATACTGGCGCATCATACCACAAGCATGTCACACAGCATCCAGGTCACTTCCTATTTGCATGCATCTCTGTTTGAAATAACAAACCCTGAGTACACAAAAGATAAAGGGCTCCAAAAACATTTTTTTTCTTTCAGGATTTTCACAAAAATCTCTGGATTATTAAAAGACTTATTTTTTCCATTACTGTGGAAAACCTGTTTTAGCACCTTTCATTTTAGGAGAATAAGAGGAAAAATAAGTATTATGACATCCCGTTGATGCATTTAATTGACATAGGGATGATTTTGAGTCTTGTAAGATTGAATGGAAGTGGCATAAAGAAATGTATTTTATATTTTGCATGTGTGTGTGTTTGCGTGCGTGCGTGCATACAGGTTAAATGATGCTGTGCGTTTATGCAGATAATCAGATTCACTGACATTTTAAAAAATTTACTTCATGAGAGGTTCATGATTTAATTTAAATTAATTTTTTTTTTTTACCATCAATAATTTAGTAATTATGTCTTGTTAGCTTGTTAGGGTCATACAAGTATTGCTGTTTGGCTCAAATAATGCCCTGTGGTGTTTTCCAGAAAGCAATTTTGAGGTAATGTTGACTAGTTTGTAACTATATCAGTTTCAAAACCTCTCCTGGGAGTAAGTTCAGAGTATTTTGGCTAACCTTGAGCATAATATAAATATGTGCAATTAAGTATATGTGTTTTGTGATGGGCTTTTGTCTTTTAGTGTACAAAACATACACATTTTGTCAAAGTGTTTATTCTTCAGCTCAAAAACATATTTTCTTCACTAAAATCTAAGCATACAGTGAGCAATGGTGCCTGTATAAATGCCTCTCAGTCTGCTCTTTATCTCAGCACACCCTCAGGCCTTTTAAAACATGTGCGTTTTCATAATCTCAGTAATGTATGTGTGTTAATAATGCATTTTCCTCTATGTGTGTGTCGCCACAGGGAACCGTATCGTGACGGAGGGCGAATATGTGGAAATGACAGGAATCACTAAAGACATGTCAGGCTCATATGACTGCATCACTTCCAATGACATCTCACCTCCAGATGTCAGGACTGTCCAGGTCACTGTAAACTGTGAGTTTATTCCTCCGTTCTCTGTAGATCTGTATAAGACACAGTTCAAATATTTGATCATGAATTATTTTCAGATAACACACAGCTAAAGTGTGTTTAAGATAAAGTAGCCCAAGGCAGGTTTTCACTGCATTACACTTCAATATCACTACGCCGTATGATTTCAGTTTTTTCACACTGTACAACTGTCAAACAATAAATAAATACAACCAAATCTGTTCAAGGACAACTTTAAATTAGTTATTAAATATGCTACAACCTCTTTGACGTTAATCCTGGGTTAAAAAGGATAACATTTATGGTGTGGCGATTTTACCATGTGATGGTGGAATCAAAAAGACAGACAATGTAAATGCCAACAAAAGTGATTTCATTTACACAAGTGAAAACCATACAGATGCCCAGATATATATTTAAAATGAAAGATTTACAACAATGAAAAATATATATAAAAGTTGCATGTTCAAAAAGAAAGTATCAAACTAAAATATTAGGCAAACTGAGAAGTAAGGGGACGCTAGTGATGCCAAACTAAAGAAAGAAATATAACAAACAATTCTAACTCACTACAGAGCATAATGAAACAAAAGAAAAAAAGTTTTCAGTGCCGTGTGTTGTTTTCTACCTTATTTTCAGCTGGTGTCTCTTACAACAATTTACCTACAGTATATGTTTGCAAGATATAAGTCATATGAGATCTTCCTTACCTAGCTTAAATGTGCTGTATGTATGTTTTTGGCTCTTCTAAAACATAAAAATACTATAATATGTTTGCAGATATTTAAGAAACATGCCAAGGTAACATTCTTGTTTATCTGAAGAACAATGCTAAAGTCAGAAATTCTGCTTTGAAATGTGTTTTCCGTGCTGGAACATCAGTCTTTGTTTTAGTAATTTTAACCTACCCAAAGCCAGTTTAGCAAATTATATTCAGCACCCCAGCTTGGCTTGGTAGAAAACCACGTAATTCATTCATTTATTAATTCATTCCTTCATTCAGAAAGGCTCTGAAAGCATGCTTCTATGACCATAATGCGACCCCTTTGTGGACAGTGGCAGACTCCAAAATGAGATTCAGAGTTTTACATGAGGTTTTTAATTAGCAAATGATATATTACATGCGTACACATTAGGAGAGCAGGTTACATGTAACCACGTGTCCTAACAACATGCAACGTGTCGAGATTTGCAGTAATAAGCAATTTGGTTGTTTGCACCAAAAGAAACACAACGGAAATGTAAATACAGCTAATCAGAAGCACAGAATATGCACTCACTTACAAAATTGTAAGATTTATAATATTTAATCTGTATTAACCCTCCTTAACATTATTAAATGTACATTCTGATTCACTCCTGTTTAGTCTTCAAGTTCAATTTCAAATGCTTTATTTTTATTTTTAAGATCTGAGGTGTACTACCTGTTCCTACTGGCAATTCAAACTCACATTGTCAGCATTTAACACTGAATAAAACACTTAAAGTCTACCTGAGGTGATCATTGTTAAAGTTTTCTGTTAGAAGCCAATTGTAATATATCCATTTCAGGTGTTGGTTAGGACAAAACCTCCTTTTAATATGGAAAATATTTTATCCAAATAAAGAATTTTTTCCAAATGTAAGTTAAGCAAAATAGTCAAAAATCAATATGTGTGTGTCAGCAAAATATACAAAAACTAAAAACTAGATGAAAAAACTCTTCCACACTTCCTGGCGTCCTTTTTATTTTGCAGCACCCCATCTCTCAATGATGACAGACTGGTCTCCTGACCAATCAGCTGTCAGAGTAGGCGCTAGGCGGAGAAGCAAGAATGGAAGGAAAACAATGTATATTGTACGGATATAACAATTACAAAATCTGAAGAATGTCTTTAGGTGTGGTAACTATAATATAACACAATATAATATAATATAATATAATATAATATAATATAATATAATATAATATAATATAATATAATATAATATAATATAATATAATATAATATAATGATAAATAATAAAGTACAACTGAGGTTTAAAGGACATTATGCATTGCACCACCACCTTGTTTAGCACGTTATATTCTAATAATTCAACGATACTTATTGTCAATAATCATAAATTATTACTGTCTTGAGAAAAGACAAATATTCTGCTGTGCTATTGGTAATTGTTATTAAATATTTTATTACTATGCTAGTTTTTGTTGTTATTGTTAATAATAATAAAAAAAAAGCTATAGAAATACTACTGAGCTTACACACACTGGTGGCTTTACCTTTTTTTTTTTTTTTTATGAGAATATGTTTCTAAATTTCCCCATCTCACAGATCCGCCTGTCATTTCGAGAGCTCGCAGCACAGGAACGGCCGTCGGACAGAAAGGAGTGCTGTGGTGCGAGGCGTCTGCCGTTCCTCTTGCTGATTTTCAGTGGTTTAAAGGGGAGCGCAGGTACAGTTTATTTATTTATTAACATTTGTTTTGCTCTTTCCTTTTATTTCCACCTTTTGAACCTGAAATGAAGAAGAAATGACATTAAATATATTTTACATTAATAAATTAATATAATAATCAATATTAAATTTGCATTATAAAGCAGTATAGATATGTATTTAAATGGTTGTTCATTATTATTATAATAATAATTATTTAATAATAATAATAATAATAATAATTATTATTATTATTATTATTATTTTTGTTATTATTATTATTATTATTATTATTATTATTATTAAAATAATAAATAAATCAAGCAAATAGCAAACTTTATACTTTACATAATATACATTTATTTTTTGTTGGTATTATTAATGTAATAATAATAATAATAATAATAATAATAATAATAATAATAATAACAACAATTATTATTATTATTATTATTATTATTATTATTATTATTATTATTATTATTATTATAAATATATACTGGAACATAAGATAACAATAATATACTGTACATTTTATACATATGAATGTTGTTGTTGTTATTTAAAATAATAAATAAATAAATAAAATAGCAAAATGGATGTTGTTGTTGTTGTTGTTGTTGCTGCTGCTTCTGTTGTTGTTATTGTTGTTTAAAATTGTAAATAAATAAATAAATGATAAATAAATAAATAAAATAGCAAAGTTGATACTTTACATTTTATACATTTAAATGTTTTTATTATTATTATTATTATTATTATTATTATTATTATTATTATTATTATTATTATTATTATTATTATTATTATTATTATTAAAACTTTGAAAATGTGCTGTAAGGAGTGCAGGTACATTCTTAATTAACAGTAAAAGTCACATCAGAAATTAATTAGAAAAATTAATAAATGCCTTTCAAATCTCCCAGGGCTCAGCAAACTGCTACGTCATGGTTTTGAACGAGCTAGCTAATTAAATTTATGAAAATAAGCCTATTTGTCAGACATTAGGTCACACACAGCTGTGAGCGAGAGTTAATTTGTGCCGTCAGCCGTCCACTCGTGTAGATGTTGTTTTTAATAGCGGCTCATCTCAACACAAGGCTAACTTTGACCTCAACATTTTTTCCAGAATCCTCAACGGATTCAACGGGGTCAAGATCGAAAACAAGGGGAAACAGTCCATGCTAACGTTCTTCAACGTCTCTGAGGAGGATTACGGCAACTACACCTGCGTGGCCATCAACACACTGGGAATAACAAATGCCAGCATCATTCTCTACGGTAAGAATAATGATTTGTATAAACTGATGCTCAGAACACACAACATCACTATGTGTCAAACGCTGACCATGTGTTGTTGTTGCTGTTTCTTTTAGCGATGCACCAATCTTAATTCCAAATCAGATTTTCTTGTTCTTAATTGGAGTGCATGAACAAGGTGTTTATTTACTTTATCACAAGCTGACTATGTTCAGTTATTTGAAATAAGAGGCATCCACTGCAGTTCAATCACAATCTAAACAAAGGAACTACATGTATTAGCCTGGGGTGCATTTCCGAAAACCATTATTAACTAACTAAGGTTGCAAGTTCAAAGGTTGTGTCGTTACAATCATTGTGCGTTGAATTGGTGTTTCCCAAATCTATCATTCCAATAAACATTCGCAAACTGCATCGCAAACTTGTACACTTGCAACTACACCTCTAGAGCTATAGTTAGAATCATTAATCATCTGGTTATGTTCTATTTACAGTCATCCTCCCTATGCCCTATTATTTTCGAACGTTCCAATATTTAAACATGTAATGATTAAAAAAAAAAACAATAAAGTCATATCTCTGAGGTGTAATTTGCTTTCAAAGTATTTTTATAGATCAGTTTTAGTGATCTTCAGATTGACAATTGCGTTCCCTTTGCAGTGCTTTTTCAAAACATTCATGTCATTTTGAACGCAGCCGTGGCTAATGACAAAAACTATAGGTGACCTATTGTTTAAAAGCAGAATTTACGTCTCCAAAGCTTGTGAAAACAAAAATCTATAGCCTACGTTAATGATTTTAACTATAGTGGTTTAAACAATGTGACAAAGCAACTATGGCTTTGGGAAACACTCATCAGTACATTTTACTTTTCCCAAAGGATGCAACGTACTATGATAATTCAGAAATGCACCCTTGGGTAGGAAGTGGTTTAAATTACAATTTCAAAAAATAAAGTTAGCTTTGTTAAATTATGCTACATAATATATACCTGTATTAAGCAAAGTAGATAAAAAGTAGATAAAGGCTAAATAAAATGCTAATTCACTGTTTTTCAGTCAGCGGCACTTGAAGACATAGAGGTATAACAATGTTTTCATGGTTAGTATTAGAGACGAACAACTGAACTGGTATTATACAGAGGTCAAAAGAAAATACCATCTAAACTTTTGTTGGTTCTTTTCCTAGATATTTCATTAAAACCTTCCTCCGCTAGTTCAGTTTTTAGGATTTTCTTAAATAGTGTGAACAGCGAGCTGCTCTGCCTATAACAGCTGTCATATCCTGTTTCTTCCAGTGAGTTTGTCAAACACAACCAAATAACTCATACATAAGATAAAATCAGCAGGTAAATTGAATGTATAGCAAGTATATATGTTTACCTTAACTTTAAATATAGATTCTTATGGCTGAAAATAATATTAATCTCGCACTTATTTCTCTTTTTGAAGCGTGATCATCTAAACTGATAAATAATTAAAATGGCCTAAACAGAAATGTCTTACCCACATAATATTTTTGTTAAACATTGAACATCATAAATTCACAGAAGGATGAAATGAGCAATATTTGTTGAAATTGTTTTAGGTTAAAGTGAGTGCAAGTCTTGTGAATGTTTGGCTGTTCTTTAGTAATGGCGATGCTGACCAAAACCATGATTATGCTGCACTTTTTGTCCCATACACTTTCATTCATACACCTGCAAATGCAGCAATCCGGAAACACAAGGTCAATTGATAAGTTTTAATGTCACTGCATTCTAAAGTTCTGAAGTCTGACCTGCGAAAATGCGTTGTGAATGTGTGAGACCTATAGAAGATCAAAATATGACCTCTCTGTCTACAGAAATGTAGAATATGAAACAATAACTCGCTTTATCAATGTCTAATCATCTTGTTTTATCCTGCTCAGTTTTGCACCATCTCACAACAGAATTTTGCATGTTCAAACTCTAGTGTGATCACAGCTTAAGGGGCCACACACAAATTGCATATTTTGCATTCTCAATTTTATTATTTTAAATGAAAACAATTGTAAGGTGTACAAAAATAGAGACTTTCCTGGTGCATCTATAATGCACTAAAACATATCAAATTTTAAGAATTCCCCTAGTACACTGCAAGTGATGTGACGAGAACCTACCAATCAGCTTCGGTCTGAATATGTATTTTACAAATTTAAGTAATAATGGTAAACTAATTACCTTGCAGAGCACCCAAACACGGTGGCCCTTTTTAATTTTTTTTTTTCCATTAACAAAACCCATATTAGAGCTATTGCAAGGGTTTGTCAGTGGTGATTCCTTGGAGAGTGCAGCTAATGGTTGCTTAACAACGGCAGATGCCAGTGAACCACAAGCACGTGAGTGCATTGAACTTTGTTAAATGAAACGGTGCACTTTTTAAACACAATATGTGACCTCTAAATGAGTAAGCCACATAAAGTCATGGATAACAGTAAAGCAAAGTTCCTAATACCCGTAAATGGTTTTACAGGATTTTTTTATTTTTTTTTTATTTTTTATAATGAGGCCTTGAGAGGAAGAAACAAATAAGTCCACATTTTTACATTTTGAGGAATATGATTTCATTTGGATTATGAATATTATATTATTAATATTATATTTTTATTTTACTTAAAGATAGACAACAAAAGCATTTCAATTCTAAGATAACATTTTTCAGTGTCAGTATTAAAAATACAAAGTCATTGTGATTTTTATTTCTCAAATGTGGAAGAACGGTATATGTCCAGATGGTGTGGAATAACAGTATAACTGCAATTCATCCTATCACTTTAAATTACTAAACTTCTGATTCCTTTATCTTAGTTTTAACACAGTAACAGAAACTTAATAATTTATTAAACTTGTTTATTATTATTATTTAAGAACAGAAAATCCATTATGAACAATGTACGATAGTAACAATAGTAACAAGTAACAATAGTAACAAGCCCTTCTTACAGTAACAATTAATAAATAAATATTTAAGAAAAAAAAAAAAACTCTTGCATGTTTAGGTAGCTCCAATAGTCAACTTGTCCATTATTTACAAAAGTATATACGCAGTGCACATGTGTATACTACTTCAAAATGTTCTTGCTTACTGCCATCTCACAATTTAAATAAATATGTAAACAAATAAACTCTGCTTGCCTTAGTTTACACTGGACTGGTGGGAAATATGCATTGATTCAGCTTTATTATATATGCTATGTGGTTTATTTTGATAGGTTAAATGTTTTTGTGTTGTTTAGCGCTCATTATCACATTCAGAGAGAGAGAGATCACATTAGAGGTCTGCATTCCCGCAGCAGTACCCGACCAGATTTCATGCGGCACGGGAATAAATTTCCAAAAAAAAACACGGTAGCAGTCGGTAACTGGTATTATTTGAATGGGAGCGGGTGGTCTATATACTGCTCCCGAGTCCCGACGTTATTTCGTAACAGTATATCAGTGATTTCCTCATTCTTATTGGTACAGCCAGTGCTAACAACTGTTACACATGATGAACACATGGACCAGTGCTTTATGTACATGCTTTTTATCCGCACACTCTGTGCGCACATCATCTGCATACCGGTCCTCAGAGCGGACTTTACCATGGCAGAGCAAACTGAAGATGCGCTGTCCTTGAAAGACATTCAGCTTGCATTAGAAAAGGAAACCCACATGAGGCAAAGCTGATGTATGGGAGTCTTTTTTACACATTATACACACACACACACAAAAAAAAAAAACTTTGCGTGATGTGATAATAGCTAAGTTTAAGCAGTCACAAGACTGGAAAGGTTTAAGGTGGCACTCATGTCTCATCACAATTGGCAAACAAAACTGACATTTAACCTATAATCTTTGCACAACCTACAGTTGTATCTGTTATCTCTCTCTTTTGATAGTACCCTATATAAACATGAGATTTTATAAACCAAATCTAAATGTAGCTGGAACGATTGGGTTGGGAAGAAAACTGGTAGGTCGGGAAGCGGGTGAAAAAAGGCTAAATGTACGGTGGAAGCAGACAGGTGCGGAATAAAACCTTGCGCAAAAAAATTTGTCCTTCGCAGATCTGTAGATTATGTCACATATACAGTTCTTCCACTCACCTCTTTCAGTGGATTTTTTCCCTGGTTTTTGTTCTCCTATTAGATTCAGATATGGTTTCCCAGCAACCCTCAAAGCCTTGCTTACTCTGTCCTTCTATTTGTTCTGCAGATGTTTTGCCTTTTAATGCCATCTCCATTCATCTTTGTGGACAGAATTGTTTTTCCCCGTGACATGGTTTTTCCCCGACTCATGGTCACGTAAAAATGTCCCCAAAATGTTTCCCTAAAATGTCCACAAATACAATTAATGTCACATGGTTATTTAATTTTTAAAGGGTTGTTCATCACACACACTTAAATAAAATTATTATTAATTATGCATAGCAAAGGTTTCACAAAATAAAAAAATAGTTTCTTAAGCTCAGTATTGATTGTGGAGCTGACCATACAGGTGTATATTTGTAGAGTAATTAACAGTTTAGAACATGCTCAACCAATCATAAGGCATTCAAACCAAAGTATAAAGTACAATATCTGCTGTCTGTTTACACACCTTGTACTGTAAAATTATTGCAGTACTGGGAGATTACAAGTCCAAAAAAAATTAAAATAATAAAAGGCCAGTAAATTGGTGCATCTCTAAACTAAACTATTCATTTATGTACAAATCCCAACTCCGATAAGTCAATGAGTGTCAGGATGTGTAAAACGTTTGCCTACAGCAGTTCCATCAGCTCTGTTTTTGTCGCTCCAGGCATGCGCTAACCCTGACCACGTGCACGCATAGCAGATTCCTTGAACTGCATTAATGCATGATGAGACAAGCGCTGGATGTTTGGGAGGTTGTTAACGTGTAGGGTTTCTCTTCCCGCAGGCCCCGGAGCGATACACGATGTGAACAACGCAGCCTTATCGCCAACCTGCTCGCTCTTGCTTCTAACTCTGCTTTTAACCCTGTCGCTCCTCAGCAAGTTTTGATGCTAAAGCAGCGTTTCCGCTCGTCCGAAAAACACACACACAAGACTCACAGTCCCACACACCGAGAACAGGGGAAAGTACTTGATCAGCTATTATTATTACCGCTTATCATTTTGCCTTATGTTTTATTTCTGAAGGCACGTGTCAGTGTGGGTTTCTGGGTCTGTAATGAGATGCTTTGGGGTTTAACCGTGTTTTGAAACAGTGAACTGGACTGTGAATGGAGTGGAGTTTGTTAGCTGGGTAGAAATAATAATAATAATAATAATAATAATAGAACCACTATATGTGTCTCTCCAACCTTTTGTATGTGAAAAGAGAAGCAAAAATTCATGTAATCGTGAATAACTGGATGGTTTTTTTGCTCAGTATTGAACAGTGTGAATTGAGGTTACTGGTGTGTCCTGTTTTCCTGTAAGATAACATGTTTCTTTTTTTCTTTCTTTTTTTAAAGAATAAATGAAAATGACAAACAGCAAAAAAGAAACAAACAAAAAACCTTTGAAGAAAAAAAAAAAGCTTCAGTGCCTCCAGAAAGTATTTGAACATTGAATCCACATGTATATATGTTGAAATCTCATTTAACTGAATGGCATTAACGTGGAAAAATTCCATATACTTACCGGCTACTTCATTAGGTACACCTGTCCAACTGCTCGTTAATGCAAATTTCTAATTAGCCAATCACATGGCAGCAACTCAATGCATTTAGGCATATAGGCGTGGTCAGAACGATCTGCTGCAGTTCAAACCGATCATCAGAATTGGGAAGAAAGGTGATTTAAGTGACTTTGAACGTAGCATGAAATACTCAGACGGGCTGGTCTGAGTATTTCAAAAACTGCTGATTTACTGTGATTTTCACACATAACCATTTTTAGGGTTTAAAGAGAATGGTCTGAAAAAGGGAAAATATCCAGTAAGCAGCCGTTCTCTGGGTGCAAATGCCTTGTTGATGTCAGAGGAGATTGGCCAGACTGATTCGAGCTGATAGAAAGGCAACAGAAAGTCAAATAACCACTTGTTACAACCAGGATATGCAGGAGAGCATCTCTGAAAGCACAACACATCCAACCTTGAGACGGATGGGCTACAGCAACGGAAGACCATACCGGGTACCACTCCTGTCAGCTAAGAACAGGAAACTGAGGCTACCCAAAATTGGACTAAAGAAGACTGGAAAAATGCTGCCTGGTCTGATGAGTCTCAATTTTTTCTGTGATATTCGAATGGTAGGGTCAGAATTTGGCATCAACAACATTCACGCCGCTGGTGGTGGTGTAATGGTGTGGAGGATATTTTTTGGCACATTTTGGGGGCACACTTTGTATTGTAGTAGGATTGCACACATATAGCATTCAAGTACATTAAGACACATTTTTTGCACCTGTAAGCTTTAACGGATACAGTTGAAGTCAATGTGTTTTGCCCTTCTGTTAATTTAAAATAATGTTTTCAAATTGATTTTTAACAATCCAAGGAAATTTGCACAGTATTTCCTGTAAAAAAAAATATTATTCTGAAGTCATTATAAGTCTTATTTCTTATAGTTTATTTCTTGAATAAAAGCAGTTAAAAACGAAAAAGAAAAAAAAAATTAAGGACATCATTATGAGCCTTCTTAAAAAATATTTACTATATATATTTTTGATTGTCTATATAACAAACAAGTTATACAAAAACTTGACTAATTATTTTAACTTTCCTAGTTAACATAACCTAGTGAAGTCTTTAAATTACAGTTTAATCTTTTAGAATACTTAAAGGAACTTTGTCTGAACACAACTTTAACTACAATCTTGAAAATAACTAGTAAAATATTATCCACTGTAGTTATTAGAAATCAGTTAGTTAAACTATTATGGTTAAAAGCGTGTTGTAAAAAATCATGTGTTGAAGACTCGTGCTGTCACTACTGAAATCAAAAACGAATGAAGGCAAAACTAAACGAGTTGAATATTACTTTTACATGAGCGTGACAAAACTAAATTTGATCAATGTGTTTCATCTGTTCTCCTGTATTTGCAGCCTGTTTGTAAATTCAACACTGCATTTCCTAATGTAAAACTTTGTACGCAATTTCTGATTAATAAAAGCCTATGCTTAGCCGAGGACTTCCTCTATTAAAAGTTTTAAAATCACTATTGAAAACAAAAGTGTAATATAATCAACAGTGGACATATTGATAGTTTTTTAAAACATGAACATGACTGAAGTTGAATCTTTTTATTACCTGTGTCAATTTGAGGGTTAACCTCTGCTGCTGCTGTGTCAATTTGGGGCTTAACATCTGCTGCTTCTGTGACAATTTGGGTTTTAACTTCTGCTGCAGCTGTGACAATTTGGGGGATAACTTCTGAGGTATGTGGGAAACTGATGCGCACAGCACCGTCACTGACAGAGAGAGCAAATGTGCATGAAAGCAGAGAGAGCAAGTGCACGCGACACACACAGCACGCGAGAGAGGCCCCAGTCATATCTCCACAGTTTGCCGCCGACGGCTTATCTCGCTTCTCTGTGGCTTTTTGACACAAAATTATGTGTCCAAATTTAGCCCATCCCCCCACCCCCACCCCAGAACCACCACTGCCCATTAGTACCAATTGAGCATCGTTGCAGACCATATCCATGCCTTTATGACCACAGTGTACCTATCTTCTAATAGCTACTTACAGCAAAAAGTGTCATGTCATAAAGCACGAATCATCTCAGACTAGTTTCTTGAACATAACAATATGTTAACATAACATAACACTGTACTCAAAAGACCTCCACAGTCACCAGACCTCAATCCAATAGAACGGGAGATTCGCATCATGGATGTGCAGCCGACAAATCAGCAGCAACTGCGTGATAATATCTCATCATTATGAACCAAAATCTCTGAGGAATATTTCCAGTATCTTGTTGAATCTATACCACAAAGTATTAAGGCAGTTCTGAAGGCAAAACGAGGTCCAACCTGCTACTATTAAGGTGTACCTAATAAAGTGGCCGGTGAGCAGCTATTTCTTTAGTGATGATAATAAGTTCACTATTTATTTTTCTTATCTATTACAATGACATTCACTCAAAGTGTGACTCAAATGTCCAAATACATTTTGGGGATGCTGTATGTGATGTATGATTTACTGTACATGTACAGATGTATGCAAATACTGTCCGCACACACACAAACATACACATGCACACACATATAAGATCTATGCGTTCAATATAATATAGCACACAGTTTCTAAAGTCATAGTGCATCCCTCGACGCTCATCTGCCATTAAAGGTGTTGAAATGACAAAGGAATCACAAAGATAACCTGCACGCGTTCTTGTACTGAGCTCAGATAGTTACAAGCAGTAGGATAGACTCCTTTTCTGCTCCAATACGTTTAACGCTGCTCTTAGAGCTGTTTTTAGTGTAGACGCAGATAGTACACCCTCAAGTAAGCTACATCAAAATCTGTTCCTCATATAAAACCTTTTAGGTTGATCATAAATGTACCAAATGAGGCAGAGGAGCTGATCTAAACAGTCAATTCCTCTATGAAATCCAAAACAGTGACTTAGTTAGTCTTGATATCCACTTTTCACACCTCCAAATAAGCATCGGTCATTGTATATTTAGTTGTAAATCTCTTCCCAGAAGCGTTTGTGTTATCAGATACTGACTCTAATGGAGTGTTGAAACTTCTTTCTCAGGTTTTCGGTGCTGAGTTTTCTTTTACGTGTGTATGATTTTATATTCTTGAGTCACAGGCGAAGTAAATTTGACAGAAGCCAAAACTGTTATCGCAGAAGATATAATAAAAAAGGATGATATTTAATAACTACGAGAACAAAAAAAATATATATATAGTCACAGACATATTTCTTTGGGTATCTGTGAGTGATAACCATCAATTTATCCGTGATCTTTAGCACTAATTTCCACACTAATATAATGTCATATAAATGTCAAGTTTTGCAAGTCTGAGCAGGTGAAAGAAAATGGTAATCTCAGATTTCATCTATTTCATATGCCATATCTTTCCTTTCATAAGTCTGTGGAATTAGCCGTCACACTTTCTTACTTTATGAAAGTCAACCCGCCAACATGCTCATGAATGATTTGGGATATATATATCCTCCCAAAAACAGCATTCACTTATCACTGCGGCAATGTGTGAGGGCTTAAACGAACCTTTAAGAAAACACAGACAAACATGATGGCGCTAAAATGAGACCTTGTCTGTGAGGCGTCTGAATTCAGCTTCGGTGAGCACCGTCAACAGCGCTCAACAAACACACTGAAGAGAAATGATTCAAGCCCAAGGTCTGCCAAATAAATACATGCCCACAGACTGTAAACGACCTCTGAGATTCCTGACCGACTGAATGGCTTTTTGCTCTGAGGTTAGGATTCGAATGGTTTATGTGAAATAGCTTGACCACGACATTCACTATGTTTAATACGACAGTTCTTAACCATGCAGTATGTTCAAAATGCTGCATGTGAACACAAATTTCAAATATGCAAATAAATGGTTTTAGTTGATTGTTAAATAGGAGGATGGTGTAACTGCAGATCAACACACCTTTTCCTTGTTAGCGTTGTGCCTTGTGTGCATTTTAAACAAAAGTATACTGTATATCATGTGCTAGTGCAATCGAATTAGCTTCAGTATCGACCCTGGAAACATTTTATTAATAAGACTCAGTTTTTTTCTGATTTTAATGAGTTATTTCAGTGTTATGAAAGACAGAGTTGTCTATGTATGAAGCTCAAAGTATACTTTGGTATTTAAAGTGCATGTGACATGATTTTTGTGTAAAATGAATACACAGCCTGAACTTGTTTTAATTGTGTGTGTTTTTTTTTTCTTTTTTTTTTTTGCAAGACTAAAGGTGGATGCGCACTTAAAAAAATTCTGATAGTCCAATGCAATCTTATGATCAGTGTTGGGGTTAATGCATTAGAAGTAACGCAAATTACGTACTAATAGTAATTTTTTTACTAACAAGTAAAGTAACGCATTAAGCCTCTTTCGACTGTTCATTTCGACGAAGCGTCAGCCACTTCTTGCGACCTCCGTCTAAACGAGCGACAGCAACTGTTGGCGACCAGGTGGTCGTGTTAAGTAAAAAGACAAAGTTGACAATGCTTCATAGGAGCACCTGTAGAGCTCATGTAATACTCTCTCAGCTTGCTCGGAGGCCAGTTGTATTCTCCTTGTTGTAGACCTACAATTGCAGCAGGTCATGACCCAGGGCAACAGACAGCTACAAAGTTGCTGCTAGTGTAAATGAGGCATTACTTTAGAAAATTAATTAATATTATTTAAGTTACTTTTTTATGTAACTCGAGTTTTAGAAAAAAACATTTGCTGAATTAAAATTAATGTAATCATGTTGAAACACACTCAATTTGAGCATGAGCTCCCTGCGTGAACAGACAAAGACAAAATGGCAGAGCCTTACATTTCTATGATGGAAGTATTTTTATTATTTTGAACACATGGCAGAAAAGGGGATTGCCTCAATGGAGAGTGATTTTACTGAACATATAAAACAAAAATACAAAAGTAGCAAACACATTGCTTTCAACATCAAACAGAAAGTGCTCAGGGGTAGCTTAAATAATGTGCTGATGCTCTTTTGGTAAGGGATTCATTAGAATTAACAACAAAAATCAATCCAAGGCATTTGGAAAAAAAGTTTTGGAATGATTATTTCTGTTTACATTGCTTTCAACTTTTATTAACCCTTTGACTACCCCTCTACAAAATGGTTAACCATGTTTTTACTGTTTTAAATAACGACCGTTGAAGTCATTTAAAGAATAATGATTTTGAATAATGGTTTACACACACACACACACACACACACACACACACACACACACACACACACACACACACACACAGCATTGTTGGTTTACAAAAAAATAAATAAATAAATAAATAAATATTTTTTTTTAAATTAAAACAAACAAAATTCCGTTGCACAACTACACTTTATTTTGGTTTTATTGTAAAAAAGAAAACATGTTCATTAAGAATCTGAAATATTTTACGGTATACTTAAAAATAAAGGTGATTTAGTGTTCAAAAATGTTTTATTTTTGATATTTTTCTTTTTTTTATATATATAAATTGGTCTAACACTCATATTTTCAGATTTTTTCATAGTATATGTATATTATATGTAAGTCAGGTACTTTTATCATAAACCGACATATTTACCATTTGGTAGACGTTGATATTTTATAAATTATGGTATGTGTTGGGAAAAAAATGCATTAAGTGTGTTAACTAGCGACATTAAGTTAAGAAAAGCAATCCAAACATTTTTTTTTTTTTCATGGTGTAGTTAAAGGGTTAATCTATATATACGGCATGTATAGCTTCAGGAAGTTCTCAGAAGGTAACAATATTGTATTTTTCTTTTAAGCGTAAATGAAGGTGTGGGTTATACAGTGTGTTGTTACATGCAGAGCTCCTCTATTTAAACAAAAGAAAAATACTCTGCAAGTTCTAAAAGAGATCAAGCCTCAGGGCAGGTATGGAAAAAGTAACTCAAATGTAACATAACGTAACATAACATGTTACTTTCCACAAAAAGTAACTAAGTGGTAACTAAGTAACTAAGTAACTGTGCGCGACTAAGTTACTTTTTGGGGTAGTAACTCAATACTGTAATGCATTACTTTCTAAGGTAACTTTCCCCAACACTGCTCATGACAAATCGTTACTTTTTGTTTTAGTGGCCTTTGGGTGGAAATCTACCTTTCAAAAATGTTAAGTTTTTATAGGAATGAAATTATACAAATTTGAACAATTTAGCCACTTTTCTGACAACACATAAAATAGTTAAGTTCCCTTATGAAATTAGGCTGGATGGTTGGAAGATTTTCAGCACACATCACCAGTGAAAATCGTTCAAATGCAGTATTAGGCAACAATGTTATGCCATGGCAAATTCCGAAGTAATCACATGAAATTCCATGCCCAAAAAAAGACATTGTTTTCATTGCTTTTACAACATTTCTCTCTGTCTTGCTTAATCAAAACAAACCTCTTGGATTCTCTAGAACATTTTTGACATAATTCAAAAATGATTAAAAATGATTATGAGCTCGCAAGCTGCTCATGATTTAATCTCAAATGGTATGAGCCACGGCAATGTTTTTTCAACAATTTCTGCAGGACTTATCCTGGTGGAGAAACAAATTGGGTCCCACTGTATATTTGGTGGCCTTAACTACTATTTACTTGCATAAAAAAATACAATGCACTGTGTTCACAATGTATTGCAGAACACTTCTGGTGCTCTTGAGGTGGGATACAGGTAGGATTAGGGACAGGTTTGGTGGTATGGGTAGGTTGAAGGGTCAGTTAAATTGTAAGGGATGGAGAACAGTATAATAACAGAAATGAGTTGTGTTTGATGTGTTTAATCAATTTTAAGCACAATGTAAAAACATTTACACAAGTGTACATTGTAATAAATGATTCATTTCAGTGTAACTTTATATTAGTTGAGGCTACCTATAATTTAAAGTGGGACCAACAATTGCATATGAGTTCATACATCTGCGAAATTGCAGAGTGTACACCTGGATTCAAAGTACAGGGAGAAATTCTGTATCCCACATGCTATAACCTTTCAGAAACACCTTTTTTGACATTTAGAAAATATAATTGCACATCTGTAATGGAAACCAGGCTACACTTGGAAAAGAAAAGTAGAAACTTTGCTTTTGGGCCTCATTTATGAAAATGTGTGTACAATCAGATTTGATTTAACATGCACAATTTTACTTGTAGCAAAGGCGTAGTACTGCAGCTATTTGAATATCTAATAATAATACCTGCACCAAATTCAACATAAACAACAAAGATGTAATGCTACAGACGTTTTTTGCGATATTAAACTGAGTGCATTATCTAAGCTACACAATTCATTGTATGTTGTATATTTTATTTAAAAGAATTTGCAATGTCTTGGTTTATTAATGCATAATATCCACAATAAATATTTTAAATGAATTTGAAATAAATAAACACCAGCCTTACTCTTCGCTTTTGTCCTTGACATTAGTTATATTTGTATAGAAAATATATTTTGTGTCAAATTAATGTCACATTTGAGCAGCATTAGTAAACTGCAATTATAAAGAAATGCTCAAGTCATATTTGTTCTTGACATTCTCAAGCATAGAAATTTGGACATTGGCTTGTGCTCTTTTATATGGTAATTATATTAATTAGGGGTCATTTATAAGGTGAAGAGCTGACAGCATTCTTAAGAATACGTGCTATTTATAACTTTCACATCTGAAAGTGTGGCGTACGCATGCACAGGTTTTTGTGCACACATTTGTTTTCTCTGATTCACACTTAAGCACTTTTGCAAGATGATCTTAGAACAAATTTAGAACAGTTTCTGTGCAACAGTTCATAAATGAGGCCTGTTGTGTCTATGGAAGGCAGTCAGGGCCAAAAAGTATTTAAAGGAAACATGAAAAATGTCTGTTCACACAAATTAACTGTGTGGTTTTGCAATGTATTTATTAAAATATATAGAACATATGATAAGGCAGTATTTTTGTATTTATTTATGATTATAATATCTGATGCTTGCATACATACATGCAAGTATTATTACAATATCTACATGAATAGACCTGATTTTTAACATTTTACCCCATATCATGATATCAAATCCCAAGTTACGATTCCATCACATATGCAAATTTAGTCTCATATATTCACAGTTTCATCGGCTGTTTTGCTTGATGTGTTTCCGCAATTAAATTTGCATGTTTAGTTTAAATATTTTTGTCCCCGATGGCCTTCCATATGTGTCAAGCATGTGTATTCATATAGTCTAAAAGTTTACTTTGGGCTTCAGAATCATTAAACATGAACTGTGTTAAAGTGAATTCGCCCAATGATTTCAGCAAGTTTTGTAACAAGTTATAATGTATAAATAAGTTGTATTGTAGAATATTAGAGCATCATTTTGTTATGTTGGTTAACGTTTTAAAAGACTAATATTGTGACGGTGGAGCTGCTATACAGAGTGTGGCTATTAAAAGTACAAACAATATGAAATATGGTATCGCAAACTCCTTTGATATAATTCAGAATGTAATTATTTGACATTCTCTTTAATTTGATATGTTTATATTTATTGTGGTCTGAGGAAAGAATAATCACGCTCTGGATTTTTGTTTTGCTGACCTTATCATGGTTATTTTCAAACTGCTGCAAGTAAACATGGTTCATCTAATCATAGCAACAGTGTTTCACTCAAAAACCTCTTGGCAAAAAAAGAAGGTATTTTGCCCTCCCTTGCAAAACTGTATTGTATGTTTGTATTTATTTTTCTGACTGTCTCTATCTAGTTACGATTGTAAAGTGTATGATACCTTAACATTTGCAACACACAGCTCTCTCAATGTGCATGTACAGCCGTAGTTGTATTTTTTTTTTCTTTTTTTTACTATTGGAACATGAGTACAAGACTGTTGTATGTGTTCTGTGTAATAAAGTTAAGAATATTTTCTTCTAGTTTGGGTTTGTTAGTTTTTTGATGTGTGGGCATAAACATTGAGTTACAGATGTTCGTTATTTTATTGTACAGACACAGATTTAACCTCATTTTTTAAAACAGATGCGATGAAAAAAATGTACACAACTTTAGATTGGTGCTCAGTCAAACAGCAAAAAGTGCAAAATATATATTCAAAAATGCGGCAACACCCAAGCTCTAAAAATGACAATTTATTCAATTAAAAAGGCTGAAATAAGGTGTCTAACGTTTCGAGCACATCAGACAGTGTTCATCACAATAAGTTGCTGCTTTTTGTACACTTACGGATCACATGATCACATTATCTCATATCAAAAAAAAAAAGCACATTTATAAATTGTACAAAATAAAATTTTCAGATTAAAGATTTTCAAAATAAAAATGCAGACACAAACCCTAATATTACATCACAAAATATAAAAAGCATAACAGAATATCAAAAGGAAATACAACAAAATAAAGCCAAAGAACATTTACCCAAACACCTAATTAAACGTTAAAGAAGCATCAAAGAAAAGGATGAATGTCAAACTCCTCATTTAAACCTTTGGGAGACAATTTCTTGCGATTCCTTGCGACGCAGGAATACATTTCAGAATAAAGCACTGGATCGGTCGGTAACTGGTGTAATTTGAATGGGAGCAAGCTTTCTAACAATATCGCTCCTGACTCCCGAGTGAGCGAGCACGCGTATGTATGTGTGTGAATGAGAGAGCGTGATGCTGTGTTTAGCTTGTTTGTTGCTGTTTGTGTTTGTGAATGATAGAGAGAGCTTAGTGTTGTCTATTTGTGTGTGTATGTGAATGAGAGAGAGCGTGAAGCTGTCTGTGAAAACGGAAGCTGTTGCTGGATAAAAATTAAACTGCTGAAAAATTAAAAACCAAAAAGTACGATCACATACATTTAAAAAAAAAAAAGAAAAAAAGAAAGGAGTTTGATTCTCATTTTAAACTGTACAGGGGAGAAGCCAGTCGAGTTTCTATCTAAATATTTAGCAGTGTTTGCATGTCCGTTATTTCATAATTCATTAAAATAATAATTGTAATAATTGTAAAATAATATTCATTACAAAGTTGATAAAAAAACACACACACACCTAAATCTAAATTCAAGTATTTCATCATTAAAGATTTCCTAAAAAATTATGTAAAAATCTTGTTTAATTTCTTTTCCGTCGACCCTCATCTCATTTCTCGTCTCGTCGAGTGAGTGTCTCGTCACATCCCTATTTAATACTGTATTTTTATTTATTTATTTATTCATTTATTAAGTAATATAGGAATTTATTACTGCCCTTTTAATGTTTTACCAGATATAAACATTCTGCTAAATGACTAAATGTATATAACATTTCAGTCGATTATAATATCACCGCATCCCTACTTTTAATTAAGCAGTAAAGGCTTAAGAATACTATGCTGTGAATATATTCATGGCTCAAGGACAGACCTAGGCAAAATGCAGCATATTCACAAAATAGCACAACCTTATTGCTTTTTTTTAATAGAGTTTTTTTTTTCCCTACATAATAAGGTCACTTATTTTCATTACATTTTCTCAAGTGCTAGAAGATCCCACTGCTGTCGAGTATGAGCTCTCCAGATCAGCGATACATGTCATATCCAGAGGTGTTCAAATACTCAGAAATCAAACTAAGTATACAGACACAGAGTGAAGGTTTTTTGTTAAAAGTGGAAGAATCATATTAAAATATACTTGAGAAAAGGTCAAAGTAAGGCTTGAGTGTGTATATATAAAAAGTTATAGCAAAAACAAAAAGTATGTTTCATAGTATTGAATCATCTTCAAATGTAGAGTAAATAGCATACGTAAACGCAAACACTTTTATTATGTAGCATTCCTGTATTATGATGGGCTGGGCTCAGAAAATGGGAACGGGATAGAATGGGATCAGGAAAGGTCTGCAAGCCTTGAACTCACTGCTCACATAGCTATTTATGCCAACCTATATCCCTATATTTTGTTAAAGATAGAAGTAAATAAAATGTAAACATATACTTTTTAAGGCTACGTTTTTTTTCCTTAAAAAATAAACAACTGGCAAAAACAATTCTTTTATACAAATGTATTGAAAGCAAACTGCTGGTCAACTGATAGCCTTTGATTAAGTGTGCATGCAGGTATGAAGTGACTAAGGATGTGCAGTTTTTTTTTTTTTTTTTTGATAAAATGCTTCTTACCTGTGATTGTCCAAGATAAATGACTTGTATAAATGGCAGCCACAGGCATGACTCCTTTTCAACTTTTTTCCTCCAGCGTTTTTTATTTTATTTATTTATTTATTTATTTATTTTTTAAAGTAGCCAGTCTGATGATTTTCACCTACTGTACATTTGATTTCCCTCTGAACATTTGGTGCTAAGAAATATACAGTTGACATATATATTTATATATATATATTTTTTTTTTTTTTCTGGAGAAAGTCTTATTTGTTTAGTTTGGCTTGAATAAAAGCAGATTTGAATTTTTTAAAAGCTATTTTAAGGTCAAAATTATTAGCCCCTTTAAGCTATAAGTTTTTGATATTCTATAGAACAAATCATCATTATACAATAACTTGCCTAATCACCCTATACCTGCATAGTTAACCTAATTAACCTGGCTAAGCCTTGAAATGTCACTTTAAGCTGTACAGAAGTGTCTTGAAAAATATCTAGTCAAATATTATTTACTGTCATTATGGCAAAGATAAAATAAATCAGTTATTAGAAATGAGTTATTAAAACTATTATGTTTAGAAATGTGTTAAAAAAATCTGCTCTCTGTAAAACAGAAATTGGGTAAATAAATAAACAGGGATACTAATAATTTAGGGGGGCATATAATTCTGACTTTAATTGTATATAAATAATAATAAAAAATGTATTCTACCTTTATGTGTTCGTGTTTTGTCACCACTTGAATGCAGATTGGTTTAATACATTTTTTAATTTTAATTTTTTTTTTTTTTTAACAAAAAAATCGAAGGAAAAAGCTTTACTATATAACACACGTACAGGAACATGCATATGTGCACATATACACACACAGCCACACAAATAACTTTGACCAGATCAATAAAGGTGGATCAATTTGCTGTGGAGAACCTTGATAAAGAATAGAGTAATTCAAAAGAAAGCTGAATAGCTCGCGATCTGATCTACAGATTCTCATCAACTTATATCTCACACGCAGGAGTGACTCATTCAGAACATTCTCTTACTGTAATTCACTGACTGTAAAACACAGATTGGCATACAAAGCTAGTCAATGGTGGGGAAGCCATGTCTCTCAATTGATGAGATATCTCATAAATGGCAGGGAAAGAGTTAATAAGTAAACTTGCATACTGTGTCATCAATTGGAAGTAACTGTTTGCCCAGGCTGTGGATTCTACAGGTCATCTATATCTTTGATGGCCTGAGGATGAGCAAATTAACTGTAGCACTGTTTTTAACACTGTTGCCTTACAGCAAGGAGCTCGCTGGTGTGAGTCCCTGCTGGGTCAGTTGGCATTTCTATGTGGAGTTTGCATTTTCCCCTCGTGTTTATGTGAGTTTCCTCTGGGTACTCTTTTTTTCCCCCACAGTCCTAAGACATGGGCTAGGTGAATTGAATAAACTAAGTTGGCCGAAGTGTGTGTGTGTGTGTGTGTGTGTGTGTGTGTGTGTGTGTGTGTGTGTGTGTGTGAGAGAGAATGAATGTGTATGGGTGTTTCCCAGTACTGGGTTGCAGCTGGAAGGGCATCCGCTGTGTAAAACATATGTCGGAATAGTTTGTGGTTAATTCCACTGTGACGACCTCTGAAATAGACACTAAGCCGAAGGAAAATAAATGAATGAGTAAGATGTTTTGGTGAACTACACCTTTAAGATAAGACGGGGCAGGCAAAAACTGTTCTTTCATGTTCCTGCCAATTTTGGTATTTTTAGCTTTTCTGGATTTCCTTAAGTGATTTTTCAGTCTAATCTAAATGAAATATCTAAAATAGACTTTTAGGAGTTTGTTTATCGCACTTAATCCATTTGTGTTTTCAATTGCAATGCTGTTTTTAAATGCTCTTTTGTCTTGTATTGAGCCATACAGAAATCTCCACTTCAGCAGCACTTATTCATATCTGTATTCTGAAGCTTTTCACAGAGGGAGACCTTCATACATAATTTACCTGATGTGAAAATGTATTTCTTACCTGGCTTTATGTAGTTTTTCTGAATTATACAATAATAAAAAGTTGATCCTCCAAATCTCTTTTGTGAAAAACTTAAACAAGAATTATGGACCTGGAAAAATGTTTAGCTTTTTGAACTAGAACTGCAAGTTAGCGCATGTTTAAATTAACAATGTCTCATTTACATTTTAACATTTAAACAACATTTCAGAAAGCTTGCAATGAGTTTGCAATTCTTAATTTCATCAATCAACCAAGGAAGTGTGGGGAGAATTGTTTGTTCATTTTTAATACTGCAGTTCATTCACCCACTGGGTCTTTCCTTAAAGGGATAATTCACCCAAAAAATGTTAATGATGTCATCATTTGACCCTTTACTTGTTCCAAACCTGTTTAACTTTCTTTTTCTTTTTTTCTGTTTAACACAGTTGAAGATATACTGCTCAGCAGGCACCTGTTGCCAAAAAAAAGGTTAAAAAAGCAAACCAATTTGTAATCAATTGACTACCTCGATGTCAAAACAACATCAAATGGACGTCTACAAGTAACATTGGTATCAAAACAATTAAAAAATCTATTACAGGACTGCCCTGCAGTTTTGACGTGTTTTTGACATCTACATGTAATGTTGGTGTAGCAAATTGTTTAAAAATTTGATTTCAGGACTCTCCTGTAATACATTTTTGCCATATTTTTGGACAGAAATGTTTTTTAATGGCTTTAACACCAAGGCAGTTCACATACTTTTTGGGTCTTTATTTTGGTATTCAAAAGTGCATCAATGTGTGGATGTCAAATGGACGTCAAGTTTTTAACATCAATTAGCATTTTGATGTATCTTTCTAACATCAATTTGATGTCAATTGACTGGCTTCTAACATTGGCATAAAAAATGTGTCAATCATTAATTGTAGGACAATATTTGGACACCAATGTTGGATGTTTATTTTATGTTATTTTAACATCAAAGCAGTTTATATATTTTTTTGTGTCATTATTTTTGTGGTCAAAAGGGCATTATTAATGTTTGGACCGCAAATGGATGTCAAGGTTTTGACACATCATTGATAATTTTTGGCATGTTTTTTTATGTCAATTTGATGTCAATTAACAACCTTCATGTCAAAATGACATCAAATTGACATTAACATGTGACTTTGGTGTCAAAAATAAATTACAGGACTCTTCTTTAATACATTTTTGACATATTTTTGGACAACAATGTTGGATGTTAATTTGATGTCTTTTTAACATCAACACAGTTTATATTCTTTTGTGTCACTATTTTGGTGGTCAAAAAGACATCAATGTGAGGATGTCAAGTGGACGTCAAATTTTTGACATCAAAACAATTTTTGACATATTTTTTACTTAAATTTGATGTCAAAACGACATCAAATTGACATCTAAATGTAACATTGGCATTAAAAAATGTGTCAAATTGATTACAGGACTCTCCTGTAAAACATTTTTGACCTATTTTTGGACACTAATGCTGGATGTCAATTTGATGTCGTTTAAACATTAAGGCAGTTCACATACTTTTTGTGTTGCTATTTTTGTGGTCAAAAAGACATAAAAAAAAAAAGAGTAGATGTCAAATGAACGTCAAGGGTTTGACAAAATTGATTAGCATTTTTAATGGTTTTTTTTTATGTCAATTTGATGTCTTTTGACTTACCTTGATGTCAAAACGACATGAAATTGACATCTACATGTAACATTGGCATCAAAAAATGTGTCAACATTTGATTACAGGACTCTCCTGTAGTCTAATGTGGACGCAATTTGATGTCTTTTTATCATCCAGGCAGTTAACATACCGTTTGTGTTGTTTTAATTATGGTGGTCAAAAGGGCATCAAAGTGTGGACACAAATCGATTGGCATTTTTGACATTGTTTTTATTTTTATTTTATTATTATTATTATTATTTTTGATAATGTCAATGTGATGTCATTTTCACATTAAGGTGCCCACTGGATGAGGATTGTTGGGGAGAAACAGCCATTGACTTCCGTAGTATTTTTGCTTTTTCCAGCATTCATCAGAATATCTTGTTTTCTATTCAACAGAAGAAGGAAACTGAGAATAAACAGTGAGGAAATGTTCATATTTTGGTAAACTATCCCTTTAAGATCATAATGTAATCCGAATGTAAGATGTATTTATTGCCCACCTCAGCGCAACCTTTAGCTGAAATGTTTCAAAGAGCACCGCTGTAATGTTTTCAAGTGTCTTTAGCTTGTTAGCGCATCTCTCTTCAGCACTCTATTGACGATCCGTTCAGCGTTTGGCTGCCGTCCCGAAGATAATGCAGCCAAGAAATGTCATGTCAACTTAATGCGCTCTGTTAAATGCATATTTATTCACATATTTGTCTTTGGGAATCAGCAGCTCTGGCCGCTCAGATAAAAGCGTCCGGCAGGAGTACAGGAGGAGCTTTTGTTTTCTTGGAGGAAGGTGATTGTCTTTCTTCACCTCCATGCTGAACAGGTGATCGTTCCCTGCTCTCCTGCTTTTGTGTTGCTGTTCAACATTAATAGCCTGTAGACAAAGGATTGGCAAGAAAAGGCTACGTTACGTAATGTGTTTCTCACCTCCTCTGCCCCCGTCTTACAACTCCATGAATATTCAGTCTCCACATCTGCCGCTTGTTTGTCCAAAGCCAAATTTTGACTTACATCTTCCCACTGTTTGTCATCGGTATACAAGTTCATTCTTTTAAAGTCCTGATTTACATTCTGAGGGTAGGAGTATGCATTGGATGCACATATATTGCATTAACATGAATGAAATAAAATAAATTTGTAGGTTTTGCTAAAGATGCTAAACAACAATGGACTTTTAGTTTATATTTTCCCCAAATTCTGCTTAATAGAGAGATTATTACCACTTTTTTAACATAATAACTTTAATAACTAATTTCTAGTAACTGATTTATTTTATCTTTGCCATGATGACAGTATATAATGTTTTACTAGATATTTTTCAAGACGTTTCTATACAGCTTAAAGTGACATTTAAAGGCTTAATTAGGTTTATTAGCTTAACTAGGCAAGGCTTAGGGTAATTAGGCAAATCATTGAATAACAGTGGTCTGTTCTGTAGACAATGAAAAAAAATACTTAAGGGATTTAATAATATTGATCTTAAAAAGCTTTTATTCTAGCCTAAATAAAACAAATAAAACTTTCTCCAGAAGAAAGATAGCGCTCCTTATCATACTTCAGCCTCCGCATCAAAGTTCCTGAAAGCTAAAAAGGTTAAGGTGCTCAAAGATTGGCCAGGCCAGTCACCAGACATAAACATTGTTGAGCATGTCTGGGGAATGAAGAAGGAGAAGGCATTGAATGGATCCAAAGAGTCTTGATAAACTCTGCGAGTCCTGCAAGAACGCTTTCTTTGCCATTCCAGATGACTTTATTAATAAGTTATTGGAGTCATTGCAGAGATTCATGGATGCAGTCCTCCAAGCTTATGTGGGTCATATACAATATCCATTCATTTTCCACTGCACCATGACTTTATATTCTATACTTTACATGTTTTCTGTTAAGTGACAAGACTTTTATCTAAACAAAGTCAGCCCTTACTGTCCTAATTAAATTAATTAAAAATCGAGACATGATAATATATTTTGGTAAAATAAGTGTAATCTAGAGGCCTTTGCTTTTCATATAGGCCACTTCTGATACCAAATGATCAACTATAGAAGTTAAGTTATTATTTTTGTTCCTAAAGCCTGGATAGACAACAAGACTTTTGCCAGGTAGTGTATACAATGCAAAAGAAAACACACAGTACAGTCAATAGTTTAGCGTGCATTCATGACATTTTTTGGGCAGCGAAGCTACTTTGTATGAGTCCGATTTACTATAAATTAAACGGGAACACCATTTCACGAAAAATATAATTAAGAAGCCGTTCTTTTATCCTGCATGAATGCTATGAGGATAAACAAGAGACAAAAAAGAGACCAAGCCTTGAGTATGTTGAGAATAAATGAATGACAGTTACTAAAATTGTCTAAGAAGCATCCCCTTTTTGCCCAGTAGGACTTTGTGTTTTATTTGCTAATGTAAGCAATTTTTTATAAGATAAATATAATATATAAAGCTATGCATTATTTATATTACTTCATATTACCTTTACGTCTGATAAGTTTTTTATATCCATGGACAATGCACAGATATTGATGTTTCACAATGTTTTTCACATTATTTGAATCTAACAAGCTTACTACAATGTTTGCAATGTTTACATTGATCTACTTCTACTATTAAGTCTAAATCCCAAATATCAGAAATGACAACATATTGCTAGGATTTAATTAATGTCAATTTTAATGTTATTGATTAATGCACTTACTTGACAGTTTTCATTCCTTTTTCTTTAGTCTCTGGTTTTATCAGAGGGTACCACAGCAGAATGAACCGACACTTACTTGACAGATTTATATATTTTTAGTCTTTTAGGTGGTTTGTGTAATGTGTTTTATGTTTGGTAAAACAATTTCTCAAAGCATCTTTAGTGATTTTTCAACTAATTGCACTCATAATTGTCCCAAATAGGTGGATTTAGAGGTTTTCGCAAAAAAAAAAAGCACAAGTGGATTTAGCTGGTTTTGATGCAAAAGAAAATGTACCTTGTTAAAAAAAAAAAAAGCTATTTTATTTACTAGCTAATGACCTTATCATTGTCTATAAAATGAAACTTCTGAGCCAAATTATAGGAGCCTGATAGAAAATGATCATTTACAAGAAAAGAGGTGATGATGGATTTAGAGGGTTTTGCATCTGAACTCTTTATATGTATATGATTTAGTTTTCTTTCGTTTTGCAGATATTTACATATTTGCAGAAGAAAAACGTGTCATTAGAAATACACCTCTTAAGAAATACATTACATATTTTTGATTGTCTAAAGAACAATACACTGTTATCTAACTTGCCTAGTTAGCCTAATTATCATAGTTAAGCCTTTAAACTGCATTTTGAATACTGAATACTAAATCACATGCACTGTCAAAGAAAAAATAAAGAGAGAATGAACTATTTAATAGAAAATAGTTAGGAAATTGTTTAAAAATGTGTTGAAAAAAAAATCGGTCAGTTAAGTAACACTTGTGAAATATTTTTAGATTGATAAATATTTCACTAAAGGGCTAATAATTTGGATGCCAACTGTATATCACACTAGGTATTGTACATTTTCTAGTAACAATTTGGAATTTCAAGTGGTTAGTCTTTCATTTTAAATTCATTTTTCACATTTAATGCAATGTGCCAAAATAAAGTAAGTCTATTTTAGAAAATAGTGTGAGCAACATTCAAAAATCACTACTAAAAACAATATGTATTCAGTTATGACTACATCTTTGGCCTTACAATCCCTTAAACTCAGCACCTTTGTAACTTCTCTCCCCATCTCTCCTAAATAAAATTCTCGTGTAGTTTTATCCTTCAGAAATGTAAAGCCGATGTGTCTGTTTACCTGCGTCTCCATCTGTCATTCAGCGCCATCCTAATTGTCTTCCATCCTGCCATGTTTGTCACCTGCGCCTCTCTAACTAGCAGCAGCGGCAGCAGCAGCGAGACCACAGCCATCATTTACAAACAACAATCAAGCAGGGAAAAAAAAAACGACAGAAAGACAGTGAAAGTGAGTCTTTAATTAAGAGTCTTCACCCGAGACTTTCTTAGCTTCAATCACAGTGGAGGAGCTCACAGCACTTATACAGCTCATGTGCATCAATCTCACAATCCCTTTAAAACACTCACACACACAGATCCTTCATACACACGCAGATTCAGTACTCGCAGTCTGCACTTTCAATTACTGATCACAAATCAACTGCTGGATTCTGTTTGGTTTGTTTTCTTTTTATATACCGTTGAAGTCAAAATTTTTTGCCTTCCTGTGAATTGAACATGAACATCAAGGCATGATCATATTTTATTTTGGTAAAATAAGTGTAATTTAGAGGTCTTTTCCTTTCATAAGCCACTTTTGATACCAAATGATTTCTGACTTTGAACATTTCTTTCTGCTGTTGAAAGTCTTAATGGAAATTTCCAGCTAGAATAAAATCAGTTTTATTAATAATAATAATAATAATAATAATAATAATAATAAAATTATTTTAAGGTCAATATTATTAGCATCCTTTTGATGCGTTCACATAAAACAGCTGATAAATCATCAAACGCTAGTGATTTACATGTTAAATCAATGCAAAGACGCAAATAGACATTCTGCAACACAATTTGTGCAAGTGAAGCGCCGCTAAAGACGTGGTTTGCATAAATAAAGCAGCACGAGTTGAGCATGTTGCGTGTTTGACATGCAAATCACTTGACTTGGAAAATCTGAACCTTAGCGGATTAGCTCGCTCTGGTATGGGTGCGGTTATGATGTTGTGCCTGTTGTTGATGTCTCGAGGGAAAATCCTCTTAACAACACTGGACAACAAATCATGAAACTTGGGTTGGCTCAGTCTGAAGCACCGCTGCATGCTTCCATCATCCAGGTGTACTTTCTGGAAGAGTCAATGAACTTACAGAGCTGGGTCCACCTCTGAAAGGATCTAGTAGACTCAGACAAGGCGCCGAACATTGTTTTTCAGCCTTCCTAAAGCACATAAACACAGCTTTTCTCTCAATAAAATCCATGTCAGCCACTTAGCAATGAAGCTAGAGTTACCAGGAGGACAAAAGCCCCATACATGATGCAAATCCACCTCTATTGTGAAGTGATTTTGACGTGCCAATAAAGCGAATTTGAACCGCGAATGAAGTGAGGAAACTCAAAATATTCATGCTTCTATTTACACCATAGACTGTAAAAGGTATTGGCCCATGGGTTTCTAAAGAACACAAAATAAGCTACAAGTAAGCGTGGCCAACCGTCGCCATTTCGTTCGAGTCATCACATCCACCGGGGGCGAATTTCTTCCAATTACTTCAAATATGGTCTGTGTTAATAAATAAAAGGCTATGTAATCCAGGCATAAAACTGTATGAAAACGTCACAGATGACTGTTCTAGAACCTACAGCTGATTAATCTGTTAGATTCTGGAGTGCATTACAGCTCTAAAGAAAAATATAAATTATATTAAACAGAACAAATACATTTATAGAGATTGTATACAAGTATATACTTACACTCACCTGGGAAATGGAGGTCACGTGAATGATTTGTGAGCACAATTAAGTGCACACACAATGTCATATCTGATAATTGTAGGAAATAATTCCAAAAGGCAACTGACTGTGTAAAGCCTCATTAAAAAAAAAAAAAAAAAAAAAATGTGTCGGCGCCAATAGCCTAGTGGTTAGTGCGTCGACACATAGCACCAAGGTGCTCACGGCGACCCGAGTTCGATTACCGGCTTGAGGTCCTTTGCCGATCCTTTCCCTATCTCTGCTGCCCATACTTTCCTGTCTGTATAATCTCCACTGTCCTATCATAATAAAGGTGAAAACCCCTAAAAATAAATAAATAAATAAAACAAAACAAAAGTACAATGTATATGCCGAGCTCAGTGGCTAATCAGCCGGAATCAGCTGAAGTGACAGCGACCAGCGAGACCTAGCTGTCACTCAAGTGGCCACGCCCTTACTTATGCAGACCAAATATAACTTGATTTAAACAAAACGGATGAGTTATAAAAATAAAAAAAAATCACCCTCCTCACTGTAGTCATGAAGGGTAATATTAGCTATATGAACCAAAATCGTAGTTGTAAAAGGCTATAAACACCCTTTTTTTCTGCACTAAAGTTGGCCATTTAACAGTGGGCTCAATAGAAATCTGCTCTATTATGGAGCCAGGACTAGCAGAATTTCGATGAATTGCAATTTCAGTTACTTCCGTATTTGCTTCATGAGGGAGAACGGGAGGTTGCCGCTTGATTTACATGCAATTTATTTACACGTGCCACGTCCGGTGTGAACACAGCATTAAGCAGTATTTTTTGGCTGTCTACAGAACAAATCATTATTATACAATGACCTAATTACCCAAACTTGCCTAGTTATCCCAATTAACCCAGTTAAGCTTTAAATCTCACTTTAAGCTGAATACTAGAGTCTTGTAGTTTATACTGTCATCATGGCAAAGATACAGTAAGTCAGTTATTATAAATTAGTTGATAATAATCTTCTTTCCATTAAGCAGAAATTTGGGAAAAATAATAATTCTGGAGCACTGCAAAAAATGCTTTTCTTACTTAGATTTTTATCTTGTTTCTAGTCCAAATATCTAAAAGTTTCTAAATCAAGAAGAATTTTCTAAACAAGTAAAACATATTGCCTTGTTTTGAGAACTATTATGCCAATATTAAGTCAGTTTTTCCTTAAAACAAGAAAAATAATCTGCCAATGGGGTAAGCAAAATAATCTTACGTCAAAAGAAAAAAACAAGATTAATTTGCTTACCCCATTGGCAGATTATTTTTTCTTGTTTTAAGGAAAAACTGACTTAATATTGGCATAATATTTCTCAAAACAAGGCAATATGTTTTGCTTGTCTAAAAAATTCTTCTTTATGTAAGAAATTTTAGATATTTAGACTAGAAACAAGACAAAAAATCTAAGCAAGAAAAGCATTTTTTGCAGTGAGGGGTCATAATTCTGACTTGCATATAAGGCAGGAGTGTCAAATTCAGGGTTGTTTATAACTGTGATGCTATGTGACTTCCTTAATGTGGGATTAAATAATGCTTCTTTATTATAGCATAACATATTTAAAGTAGCAAATGAATACATTTGTTTGCATACATTTAAAATAGATGGGTTATTTGAACATAGTAAATCTGTCAAACCGACATCCTGACTCTCTGTGCTCATTAAAAACCAATGGCTCTTCTCGTAAAGAGTAGGGGTGTAACCTTGGCCTCATTTTCTTCATTAGCCCTTACCCATCCTGGCCTCCCAATTATCCATCGAATTGGCTCCATCAATGTCTCTCCACTCTACCAATACCTGGTGTGTGTGAGCGCACTAGTGCCGTTGTCCTCTGGCTGCCGTCACATTATCCAAGTGGATGCTGCACACTGGTGGTGGTGTGAAGAGACCCACCCTCATGATTGTATAGGGTGCATGGCCATACACAATAAATGTGCTATATAAATACACGTTGCTTGCTTAATTAATTCTGAATCTTGTCATCAGGTTAGCTCACTTTACTTCATTAAAGTAAATAAAGAATATCATCAGACACAAGACATTACCTTTCTTAAAAATGTGTCATTTTTCAGAGAAGCACTACTCATGCTTAGCTGCTAAAAGAAACAGATGGAACATTTGCAGATGTCAAACAAATTCTGATTAGTGGAAAGCTAGTTTTGTTTGTTTATTGCAACCTATGGTTATATCAATAATTATAAAAAAAGTATCACATCATTAAAACAGCTTCATAATGCAATAAGAGATTATGCAAAACTTAAAATATGTAAACATGAAATATTATTTTTCATTTTTTTAAATGTGATAAATAAATACAATTTCCTCCAAGGGATACAGTTTTAAAAACACCCATCAAAGTGCACGCAGTATACAAATCCAGTCTAATAGACTTTAAAATTTGACAATGTAACAATTTTTTTTTATTTATTTATTTATTTATTTATTTTGGTGAGGGAGGGTTCACAGTGGTTGTATGTTGGTGGTTCAGTTGAACACTGTTGTTAAACACTGCCATCACAAAAAAACAGCCCTGAAGCAGAAATAGTTTATAGTCAATGCACATTATAAAGTAGTGTTGGACTTTTATTATAACATGAATGTCCGCGTCACATTTATTTAATTTAATTTAATTTAATTTTATTTTATTTTATTTTATTTTATTTTATTTTATTTTATTTTATTTTATTTTATTTTATTTTATTTTATTTTATTTTATTTTATTTTATTTCGAAATAAAGAAGATGAAAGAAAGAATATTATTATACATGGAATTCTATAAGGAAACTTCTCTTTTGATTATAAAAAATATTTCAACAATTTATTATATTTTTGCATGATTGATAGAATAGCCTTCATTTTGCATATTTAATCATTATTATTATTATTATTATTATTATTATTATTATTATTATTATTACTATTATTATTATTATTATTATCACTATTATTATTATTATCACTATTATTGTTATTATTATTATCATCACTATTATTATTATCACTATTATTATTATTATCATCATCATCACTATTGTTATTAATAATATTATTATCACTATTATTATTATTAATATTATTATTATCACTATTGTTATTATCATCATCATCATTATTATTATTATTATTAATATTATTATGATTATTATCATAATCACTTTTATTATTATTATTATTATTATTATTATTATTATTATTATTATTATTATTATTATTATCAGATGCTATTGAACATCTTTGATTTCCCTGGGCGATCTGTGTTTTATTTTATTTAATATTTTTTGAGCAATTATGATGAATCTGTAGAGCGTTGTGGTTTTTCTACCATTTATAGGTTGTGGATAATAACGAAAATAGTTTTTTTTTTTTTTTTTCTTGAGCAGCAAATCGGCAGATTATAATGATATCTAAAGGATCATTTGACACTGAAGACTAAAGTAATGATGCTGAAAATTAAACTTTGCATCACAGAACAAAACACATTTTAAAACATATTCAAACATTAAGGAGCATTTTCAAATTGCTATAACATTGGCCAAAATTACTGTTTTAATCTGTTTTTTTATTTTATTATATATGATGTTCTACATTTTAATTCCTATTTTATTCCATTGTTGGAGTTTAATTACTTTACAGTTTACATTTTACAAGGAAAATAAAGCATGAGGGAAAATATGGAGGAATTAAAAAATAAATATGACTAATATTATGTTTGACCATTAGACCCTGTAAACTCCATTATATAGCAGTTCAAATAGCTGGTTCCATTATACACTGGTGTAAAGTAGCACAAGACATTGATGAAACCAATGACCTTGAACAAAAATGAGAGCAAACGGCCACGCAGAGACAACAGCATAATTAAGCATGTGTATTTTACTTTCATCCAGATGATTAACCAAGACACAAATATACTGCAGACCAATTCTATTTAGATACAACCATTTTTTTTTTTATTATTGTAAGTCTTAAATATGAACACATCATCGCCATTAAAGGAAAAACATGACAAAACAAGTTCTTTACATTACATGGAGTTAAAATACTTCAGTTGTTCCTGGGACCCACCAGCGGAACATCAGCTTCTCCAGGCTCTTTTAAAGGTTGCGAAACAATACCTTTTTTTTTTTTTTTTTTTGCACCAAGTTGGACGTATGAACTGCATTACAGCCATGCACAGACAAGCCCTGTGTTCAGCCTTCATCCAAATACCAGGAAATCAAGATATTTATTGGCAGGCGCTTTTAAATTTGGGTATTGAAAAGTGTGTTATGTAAAATACGTGGGCTTTTCTTAGTCTGCTTGTGGTCCCTCTGTCTTGATTTTAAAAAGAAAATAAAACTATAATGCTGAAATACACATTTGGGTGTGAAAAACACTGTTCATTCATTAAACTGTACACACGTCACATTCCCCTTTCATTAACATACAACTTGTGCTTAAAATCCACTGGACTCATGATCTTTGTCTAACGTGTGGTTTTAAAAAATATGATATTTAAAGGGATGAATCATACAAACAATGAAAACTGCCATTTACTCAGATATATACTCATTTTTTTCTTTAAAAAAATGTCAAGACTGTCTGCAGATCTTTTCAGGACAATGTGTATGAACCTGCTGAGTTCTAAAAAAGGACAATAAAGCATCATAAATGTGATTTGTATGACTTGCATGTCCAATTTTGAGTCATCCAAAAGATTCCAATCATATTTAAGTTTTAGGGGTTTTAAATTTAAGGGTTTGTTCACACTTGTTCAGTTCATGTGGCTCAGACTGAGAGAGTATACATTTAATGTAGTATCACTTCTCATCTCATCATTTTATTCGATGTTTGATGTAATCTAAACCAAAACACGATGAGAGTAGCTCTTCTCCTTTTTTAAAAAAACAGTCTTTAAGTGGTTGAGCTCAAGTGCATCAAATGAAAAGCATCTTGAAGGGGGCGAGAGATTTCAGATACTAGAGAGCATTTGATTGGTTATGATGTGACGAGAAACTGTGATTGTGAGTTGACGTGAATATAATTGTTGATCCATTTATGTGGAGGGGACAAACGACAAGCTTTACAAGTTTATATCGTCTAATTGCAAATGTTGTCACTGTTTTGTGGGACACTAGCTTATAGATATCTAAAACAACAAAAATACTGATATTAACATCTGAAAACTTTTATTTTAATTTTATTAGACCTTTAAGGCCAAGCCTTACAAAATAGAAAACTTTCATAATACATATTTTATGACTTCCAAAAGAATGCTGAGGTAAACATGCTTGCTGTATGTGCATAAATAAACTGTAAACAAAATGATGGGTTCCACACAATCGATTTGTGTTAGGACAACACGAAGGAATTAAGTCTTATAAGTCTTATTCGTTTTTACAAATAAATGGATTGAAAAAAAAAGTTGTCCCAAAAAATCCTCAAGATTTGAGTCATTTCAGCTCATTTTAAAAAGTAGTTTGAACAAACAGCAAATAACATTTTTTGAGTGTATGCTTCTATAAGAGAAGTTTTATAAAATCTGTAAAGGAGTCATGTTTCTGTGAATCTTAATATGGAGAATTTTTCTTTAGTTTGCTAAAACACATGCGAATTAGATGTGTACAAAATGTAAATCATTGTAATGTTTTATTTGAATGCAAGAACAGAATCATTTTCACACAATTGGGAAGTAAATATTTAAACCTACAAGAATGGTTACTCAACGGTCTTATTCAAGCCTATTTACTATGGTTTTCAGACCTTATTTCAGCTACATTTTTTTCTGAAACCTACTAACCACGCATAATATTATTTTTCTTGAAAACGCAAGCATATTCATCAATATTTGTCACATATTATTGTAGCACAGTTTGTGCTGAATACCAAAACGAGACATGGTGTCAAATTATATGTAATAAGTAGCTGAAATAAGCAAAAATGTCAGGGCATGTCAAAACATCTTGAGCCCCCAAAATCATTTCAAACCCCAGAGGGTTAATCAAAGCTGTTAGAGTGTCTGACTGTAGTATTGGCAAAGACTATCCGCTTGTTAATTGTGAAGTCACGCAAAGCGGCTTCCGAGTCTGAGCGCTATATCAAACTGTACGGGGAGACACATCAAATGATAATAATAAACGTTTACAAAGCGCTGTAATATTTTAAAAAATCTTGATTTTAATATATATATATATATATATATATATATATATATATATATATATATATATATATATATATATATATATATATGTCCATGCCTAATATCATATATTCAATAAATAATATTATACATATTAACGAACATTTTTTTATTTCAAATGAGTAGCGGCTTGGACCCAGAAACAGTATTCATACATCAGGACTTAACAAACAGATAGAATACATGTCTCTTGTATACAGTAGTCAACAGTTTTGGGGGTAACGTAATATTATCACTTTTCTAAGTAAGGAGTAAAGATCCAACTTTTGTGTTGCGACAATATCTAGATCGTGAAATGAACTGTGCTTACAGAGCAAAATCCTACCCTCTAAGTGTGAACAAACCCCTACTTCTAATTGGTTAATTTTAGTTTTATGTGGCGTTTGTTTTGGTATTTGATTGTATTGGGATGAGAGGTAATAATTGATGGCACTTTTCATCTTCGGCTGAACTATTCCTTCAAATTGGAGAAAATAAACTTGGTGTACATATCATATCAAACACTGCAACAAAACAAATCTTATTGTGGATTTTCAGTCAACCAACACCTTAATACTGAGGTAAGTGTTAAAATACTATAAATCAAACATCTTTCTTTTTTTTTCTCCAACAGAATACTGATGATAACGGGACATCTGCTCATGATACTGTAAGATAATGAGTAAAATCAAGCAGCGTTTTCCCAAAGCACAATATTTAGACATCAGATTTCACAATGAGCAACTAAAATGAGCTGATACCTAGCGTGAAACCCTCCCAAAAATAAATTACACTGATAAAGGGGGGGTTTAATAAAAAAAAAAAAAAAATTTAAATCCTATTAAACAGGTTCACACTTTTAATTAAAATGAGTGTGCATATTTTCCCTTTGTACAGGTTATATGTACGCATTTACATACAGAGATGTTAGCAGAAATGAGGGTAAGAAGGGTTCAAATTAAATACATTTAAGTGCCCAGATTGGTTTTGATAACACTAAAATTTAAAAAATTAAATTAAATAAAACTAAATAATAAACAGAAAAAAATAAAATAAAAGTAAAACTAAATAAAATAAAAATATAAATTAAATTAAATAAAACTAAATAAAAAAATAAAAATAATAAATATCAAAATTAAATTAAATTAAATAAAACTAAACAAAATAAAAAATCTTATTAAATTAAATAAAACTAAATAAAATAAAAATAAGAAATATTTTTAAAATATGATAAAATAAAATAAAACTAAATTAAATTAAAATAATAAAGACTAAAATAAAATAAAAACCCAGAAAATCATTCCAATGGCGAAAAAAAAAAAAATCATCAGGTATTAGCAGATTGCTCTTTGGACTCTTATATCAGATTCATTAACTCTACATTAATGAATAAACTGTTAAGAAATGACTCCCAAATTTTATTTAGTAATTTGTTTGTGTGAGCTTCTGCATAGTCCAACTGTGCCATTCCTATCATCAAAATATAATAAAAAATAAAATACACTGTACAGATATGCACCAAATTGATATGTATGTGTTAAAATAGAATGAATGAGTATTTAAAACATGAATATTACATAGCTAAAACATTTGTATATTTTTTGCTGCTTATTTTGATTTGTTGAATAATTATGATACATAAAAATATGCAGAAACAATCCAAAAAATAAAAAAATAAACTCACACACACATACACCCCTCCTTACTACATGCCTTTGATTTGAAATAATGATTCCCTCATAAATACTGCACTCTATATGAACTCATATATTGGGTTACAGAGTTAAATTAATAAACGTTTAAAAATAAATTACGTATTTTAAAATTAGACATGCCTCTTGTCGTTTTTCTTACAAAACTGCATTCGGTGGGGCAAAAACAGTGATCATTAGCAATGTTACATTATTAAACTCTATTATAAACCAAAGAAATGCATGATTATTAAAAGGAAGTGCTCGGGTTTCCTGATGCACGTTTTGTTTTGCACATTTTTGGTAACCCATGCACGATTCGTGACTCCAGGATGAACATGATGCCACACAAACTCTTTTTTTTGTATTCACTGAAAGCTCTTCGGCATCAAAACTTGAGCAGGAGTTGTAGGATTGCGATGAGTAGACAGAAGGGGTTGAAAACCGTCGACGTGCCGCTGTTGCCGTCCTGAACTGCTCCGGGTCCTGAAGCAGTTAAAAGATAAAGCGTGTCAGGAAAAGGTCTACGTTTCATTCTTCTGGCTGTCTGTTTCAACTACACGTCTGGACGGCTGATTTTGATCTTACTCTCTCATTGTAAGTTTATTTTATTTTTATTCTTTTTTTTTTTAACAGATTATTATTTATTTAGAAATACTATACAGATAAAGATTTTTTTAAAATATATTTTCCAAGTGTTGTTTGACAGAGTTTTGTTTTCAATACATTGCTAAACCTTAGATTTATAAACATATTTTTTTAATAACTAATTTAGGTGATGACAGTGCAGTGTATAGCACAATCGCCTCATAGCAAGAAGGTCGCCGGTTTGAGCCTCGGCTGCGTCAGTTGGCATGTTATCCCCATGTTTGAGTGGGTTTTCTCCGGGTGTTCCGGTTTCCCCCTCAAGTCCAAAGACATGTGGTATAGGTGAATTGGGCAAGCTGAAATTGTCCGCAGTGTATGTGGGAATGAGTGTGTATGCGTGTTTCCCAGTGATGGGTTGCAGCTGGAAGGGCATCCGCTGCGTAAAACATATGCTGGGTAAGTTGGCTGTTTATTCTGCTGGGGCGACCTCAAATTAATAAAGGGACTAAGCTGAAAAAAATATTTATTAATTCTTAATTTAGGCAACACGGTGGCTCAGAGGTTAGCACTGTTGCCTCACAGTAAGAAGTTCGCTGGTTTGAGCCCTGGCTGGGTCAGTTGGCATTTCTGTGTGGAGTTTGCATGTTCTACCCATGGGTTTTCTCCGGGTGCTCCAGTTTTCAACACAGTCCAAAGACATGCGCTATAGGTGAATAAACTAAATTGTCTTTAGTGTATGTGTGTGAATGAGTGTGTATGGATGTTTCCCAGTAATGGGTTGCAACTGGAAGAGCATCCACTGCATGAAACATATGCTGGAATAGTTTGTGGTTCATTCCACTGTGGCAACCCCAGATTAATTAAGCCGAAAAGAAAATGAATGAATAGATAATAAAAAATTTTTTTTTACTAATTTATTTTGATGACAGTGTATATAATGGGTTTATGACAAGGGGTGGATGACAACTTGATGGACTAACAAATAGCTGCATTTCACCCACCGACCAACAGACATGGTACATCGCATGGTCTCGCCACTAACGCACCATCCATACAACCAACGCACCATCCATATTACTATTATTATAATTATGATATATGAAGAGTTCAGATGCAAAAGCCTCTAAATGCCATCAGAAATCTTCTAAAATGAGCATTTGTTTGTTTTTTCCTTGTGTAATTTCAGATATTTCACTGTTATGGTGATGAATAGGTTATTTTCATGTCCATTAAAGTCAAATAATTGCATATAAACATAGGAGACTGAGAAAAATGCTCATTTTAGCAGAACATTTCAAATGGCAGAAGGTTTTTCCATCTAAAATCATCATATTATTAATTTAGCCTAACTAAATTAAATAAACCTTTTGCCAGAAGAAATATATAATTGGAAATAATCTGAAAAATCTGTTAAAAAAATCACTTGGGAAATATTTGAATATTTGAATTTTACTTCAACTGTAATTATTATAATTTCATTCCCTTTTTATGTTCTTAATACTAATAAATTGTTAGTTGATTGAGTGGGACTAAAACTATATATATATATATATATATATATATATATATATATATATATATATATATATATATATATATATATATATATATATATATATATATATATAATCATAATGTTTTATTTTAATAATGCAGGAAACAGGAAAGAAAATTTTAAATAATGAAAACTTTAAACATAAAAATAAATATTACTACTATGACAATAATTAATATATATATATATATATATATATATATATATATATATATATATATATATATATATATATATATATATATATATATATATATATATTTGATAGATGTTCATGTATTTACAGTATTATTAATTATTGTATTTTAATATAAAACAATCATATACAGATATTTCTGACACTGAAAGCTATTCAATCGTATGAAAGTTTTGAATACATTGTCTTTTAGATGGCATCAGCCCTTATGTGTTTCTATAGATTTACGGCACTAAACTGCTAGTTTCTAGTTGAGTAAGTTGTGTTAAAATCTATGTTAGTACAGCAACTCCTGTTGTTTGGTTAAGTCTATGGTGATTAGTACTGTATTTTAGTAGCTTGCATATCACAAACCTTCCCACAAATCATTTTGAAGGGGTGTTTGCTCTAAATCAGATGAAGTCATTTCTAAAACTGAAGGTGATGTTTCCACTAAAAGAGAGATTATAACAACACAACACTTAATACACAGACAGAACATGCTACAATTCACACAGATCACTACAGTGCACATTACTGCCGTTGATAATAATAGACAAATCTATTAGATTATTTTGGGAATATAAGTATACCTGGTCAAAATAATACAGGAGACACTAGGAGTTACATTGTGTTGTTTAAGTGTTCAATTTATTTATTTATTTATTTATTTATTTTTAGCAATATATACACAAAGTATCTAAAAAGTTGTGAAACATTTCCGTGGAAGCAAAACATACAAACAATGCAGGTTTTTTTTTAGTTTTAAACCATGCAATGTGCAATTTCATTTATGTTTTGTGTAAATTTAAATTTGTATTTTATGCATTAAATCTTCATCCCCTAATCTCTGTTCTTAATACTGTTAAAGTATTAGTTGTGTAGTACATTGGTTATCTTTATTAACCACCATAACACAGTCAGGTCTGTTTTGAACTGAAAAATGTACAGCACAGTACACCATTCTAATCAATGTATAATCATTTAAAAATATATGTACAGTAAAATTCTATTTTATTTGTTTAAGTTGTGCAGTTATATGGGATCAAGGTTATTTATTTATTCATTCATTTATTTATTTATTTATTTATTTATTTATTTATTTATTTATTTATTTATTTATTTATTAATTAATTATTATTATTATTTAAGAAATATAATTTTGTATGCTGAATAAATATAAATATATGTCTGTTCAATTGTTAGGTCATTTTAGACACAGGTATTTGTATAGCGCCTTCAGGTGTGTAAAATGATTAAGTTATAGCTCAAGCTTTAAAATCCATTTTTATTAGTTCCATTAGTTAATGATATCAATGTGCAGTATTTACTAAAAATAACTAATTATGAACAACATTTGTACACAATGCATCATCGGCATTTACTAATGAATTAAAACAATTAGATTAATAGATAATTAGTTGTGTTTGTCAATACACCAGCTTTATTTCTGTTAACCAAGATGAATAAATACCAGGGTTTCAAAGTCTAATTTACAATATTTTTAAGGCTCTTATGAGTGACTTTTCAGACATGGCACTAAGGATTTATTTTTTTCTAATGACCCAGTTGGGTCAGTGGTAAAGATTTTTTTCTTGCCCCAGTAAAAAAAAAAAAATATATATTTTTTTTACATATTTTAAATACATTCAACATTTTTTGCTGCTTGTTTATTTAAAATGAGTGAAAACAACACAATTATTGTGATTTGTTTGGGACAACTTGTTTTATGTTCAATCCACTTACATTTGTTAACTTATTAGTTTTGTGTTAAGACAACATTAATTAAATTGTGTATAACCTCGCATGTTTTACAGTGTAAATGTACTTTTTTTCTGCTTGATCAAACTGCTTATTTAAAATGAGTTGAATCAACACAATTATTGAGTTTTCTTTGAGAACAACTTAATTGTTTTATGTTCAATCCACTTTAATTAAAACAAATCAAGGTCTATTAAGTTAACTTAATAGATTTGTGATGGGAAAACATAAAGGAATTGTGCAGCATTTATCACAATATTCATGTGTTTTTCAATATAACTTTTTTATTAAAAATTAAGTTGACAAGTTTTAAAACTATAATAAACTGAATGTATGCACAAGCGTCTGTCAGTGTCCTCACCAGATGGCTACAAATTAAGGGTGTCACGATCTTCCAAATCCTCGATTCGATTACATTTTCGATTCTAAAGGCACGATTCGATTCGATTTTCGATTATGAATAATTAATTCATTAATGACCAATTAATTATTTGTAGCCTACCGTTTAAACTACCTGACCTGCGTGGTCTTTGTTTTACCCATAAACAAATCATACAGTAAATGAATAAAGGCAAGAAACACACATAATTACCACCTGTCAATCACTTTTTCTGCGGGACTCGTGAATAGGCAGTGATCTGTGTCGTAATAATGGCGTCGGTAAAAAAGACGCACAACCAACAGGAACCAGCCAACAGTATCTGAGGTGTGCGCTAAAATGACTAAGTACAAGTGAGTGAAAGATTGAAGCAGTCTACTGATTCTCTGACTGCCTGAACCCGCTGTCTCGAGCCCATGGCTGTGTGTGTGCGTCTATGTCTGTGTGTGTGTGTGTGTGTGTGTGTGTGTCAGAGGTAGTGAGGAAGGAGGGCTCCTCATTAATGCTACACGCCACTGTGGATGTCAAATCGTTGTCATTCTAAAATGCCATTTAAAAACAAAGACAGTGTAAACAGGGCCTGAGTGTGTACTTTTCGCGAGCGGATTTGCAACGGCGGCGGGTGGAGGATCGCGATGCCGGTGTTGTCTATCGGACGAACTGTAAGTAATATGTACATAGCAGAGCTTGCAAAACTGTGTTTTTTTTGTCGACAACACGAACGTTGTCAACATAACTCACTGGAAATCCAAAATGCTTACACACCGGCGACTTCATTGAAAGAGGAGAGGATTTAAGCTCTGTCGACGAGTCTCCTGTACCTGCAGTTCAACAAGCACTTCAACAAGCCTGTTTTTTCCCGCTTGGCAAGACAAGCTGACGTGACATGGGGGCGTGGCAGCATCGACGATTCTATTTTTTGATTCGATAATCGAAATTGAACAGAAAATTTCAATCACCCCTACTACAAATGCATAAATAACTGAATGAATGTTTTATTAAAGACGATGGTTAAACCATATTTGGTAAACGGAGCTAATCAATTTTGAGCATGATTTAAGACCTACAACAAAATATATGACTGAATTTAAGACTTTAGGGTCTTACATTTTGTTTTTGAAATGTAAGACTTTTTAAAAGCCAGCAGAAACCCTGAAATACTGTTATAAATAATTGTTCATCTTAGTAAAGCTATTAACTATCATTAACTAATGGAACCTTATTGTAAAGTGTTACCAAGTTAAATGACTTATTTATTGGTTGGTTTATTTAGGGTGAAGTTAAGGTTTAAAGTGTTATTTTGTAGAGTTTTACTTGTAGAATGTTAGACAAACAGTGAAAATAAGTTTGATTTTATTGTGTCAGTTTTCTTTTATATCTGTCTCCCGTTTGCTGTGAACAATCTCCATTAAACAGAGCAGCAGTATTCAGTGTTGTGTGCTGCTATTATCATCTGTGTCTATGAAACCTCTGTCTTTCAGAGTCATTTCTCCAGGATTTGGGGAGTTCTGCAGGCTTTCTTTAGGGACGCCTTAGCAATTATTCTGAGTCAATCCTGCACAAGTGTAATTATACTAATGTGAGCTTCTCACAATCAAATTCAATGCAATTAATGGCTCTCCGGAGAGAAAACCGTTACCAATCCCACGGTTTTTTAGGCCAGACAGTGGAGAAAAGTTGGCCAGGACAAGATTTCTATTCTTGGCAGAGAAGAAAGACTAAAGGACAATACAAGGACAAATCAGTGCAAGCATCAACAACACATGAGAAAACCCTTACAAAAAACAAGTAGGAAAGACCAGAGAATATAAGAACACCCCAAATGTCTTATTTACAAACATGTAAGTCATATTTATCCAGTCTGCATATCTTACCGCTTAAATAAATATCTACTTTATTTCAAGTTACAGATTGAGAAAGTTGCTCTTCATCGACTATGTTGCTCTTCCGCATGTGACCTCATTTAAGTATTTCTGAAAAACTGGGGCTGAATTTTGTTTTTGAATTAGCAGTTATTCTGTGTTTACTCAAATTGTTTCAAATAATGTATGTCAAACTTAGACCTTTGCCAAAAACATACTGAACATAGCTAACCATTATTGTATTTTAATTATTAAGAAAATAAGGTTTGATGCTTTTTTAAGATTTACTGGTTAATCACAACTGCAATCTTAGCATGACGTCTTCCTTTTTAAAGGATACTAACATATATTCAAGCCAACAAGATATTGGATATATTTATTATTATAGAACTTTATTTAACCCTAAATATATTTACATATTTTGTGTGATTTATATTTACAGTTATTAACACATATCGTTTTTTTTTTTTTTTTAGTTGTACAAAATATTAATTAATTTTAATACATATTTTTAAATGAGTTTTAATAATAAGTTTTAAATAAATTAAACAAACATTAATAGAATTTTTGTATGCTCATTTTTAAATAGATTAAAACAATATTAATAAAATTTGAATATGTTAATTTTTAAAGCGATTAAACAAATATTAATAGAATTTGCGTATGTTCATCTATTTGCATTTAATTTGTTATATTATGTTGAATTAATTACAATATTTTATATACTTTCTTATACATATTATTTATAAAAATATTAAAATAACTTAATTATAATTTCATTCTAAAATGTACTATTTTTATAAATACATTTAAATATCACAAATATGATTCTTATATAATGTTTAATATGTGAATAATTTGTTTTTAATGAAAATGCACTAGTGTGAATTCCATCTAAAATTTGGATGATAGTGAACAAAAAAGGCAAGCCTTCAGGTTTCAAAAAGGATTGAAAAGTACAATAAAGAAGTCTGTTTAACTCCTGCATTATATTTTTAAATGTTCAGAAGGCACTCAATTGCCAATACTTTACTCAAATTATTACATAAAATAACATTTACTTCTATTTACTCTTGATTTATTATCATAGTTATTAAAATAATTTGTGTATGTTCATTTTTAAATAGATTAAAACAATATTAATAAAATTTGAATATGTTAATTTTTAAAGCGATTAAACAAATATTAATAGAATTTGCGTATGTTCATCTATTTGCATTTAATTTGTTATATTATGTTGAATTAATTACAATATTTTATATACTTTCTTATACATATTATTTATAAAAATATTAAAATAACTTAATTATAATTTCATTATAAAATGTACTATTTTTATAAATACATTTAAATATCACAAATATGATTCTTATATAATGTTTAATATGTGAATAATTTAAAATAAATAAATATAATCATAATAATACTTTATCATAAAGCTACTGACATGTTTATACTTTTTTACCACAGGATGGATGAGTTTTAGTAAAAAGTCTGTAAATAAAATGTAAGAAAGTGATTTTAAACATACCTGGTCTTTCCTACTGTTACAGTACCATGATATATTGCATTTACCTTGACATTGTAAGATTTATGTACCATAAACCAGTACTGTTTACAGGTAAGACCACGGCACTCTTTTGTAAGGGGCAAATGTACATTTAAAGGAAAAGCTCATCTAACAACAAGCATTCTGTCATCATTTACTCGCCAAGTCAATCCAAACTGTTTCTGTTCTTTCTTCAAAATGGACCAATATTAACTGTATATTTATTAAAAGATAGAGATTAACAGTGAAATACTGGATCAAACATGTAAGTGGGTGATTTGTTTAGCATTTATATTAGTGCATTTTCCCTTAAAAATGGCATTTTAGAATGAAAACTTTCTTTGGTCGTACTGGCATTTTAACGCTGTTTAAAAATTGTTCTTGTCCACACTGGGCATGCACATAATATGTTGGCATCCATACTTGCTGCCCACTGGTAGTGTTTTTTAATGTAATACAGAAAAAAAAAAAAGAAAGAAAAGAAAGACTATTCATGGTCATTTGGCATGCACATATTATCATCATATTAAAATGGGGTCTTAAGCATTTTCAAACACTTTATTTTGACAGGTTGAAAATGCTGTAGTAGTGTGGACACTACATAGGTAGCCTTAACAAAACCTATTTGTTTTTAATGAAAATGCACTAGCGTAAATTCCACCTAAAATTTGGATGATAGTGAACCAAAAAAGGCAAATCTTCAGGTTTCAAAAAGGATTGAAAAGTACAATAAAGAAGTCTGTGTAACTCCTGCATTATATTTTTAAATGTTCAGAAGGCACTCAATTGCCAATACTTTACTCAAATTATTACATAAAATAACATTTAATTGTATTTACTGTTGATTTATTATCATAGTTATTAAAAAACGAGAGCATATATTCAAATAACAAATGAGACAGTAACAAATCAGATTACATGTTTATATTTACTTAACACATGACCAGCTTTACAATACTTATTATGTACTTATAAGTGACCTTATTATGTACATGTATTATCTTATTATTTGCTCATTAATTACCTTATCTAGTCAAATTGGGCATTTTAAATGGCATATTTAAAAAGTCTGCTCCAAAACCTTACATGAACTGTGCTACAAGAATATGTTACACTCGAATATCATTTAGCATATTGTAGTAATTGACTCTCTCATAGAAATTGGAGCTTAATAGTCCCAATAATAGTTAGAAAATTCATATTTTGTGCACATGCATTTATTCAGAGTTGTGTATATTTGCTTAATAATGTATTGTTAAAAAAGACAGATCTAAATCATAAATAAACAGATGACTATACTGAAAATAAATCAAATGTGCAACTATACAATAGATAACTGTGAAAGCATCTGAACTGAGAATACCCCAAATGAGCCACTACAACTGGATAATTGTAAAAAAACTAAACAAAACAAAAACAAAAAAAAACTATTTGGCTTATTTACATAGAGAGCGGGACTTAATACTCATAATTATAGTTTTAAAAATGCTACTTTTTTGCACACACAAATAAATTCAGAAGCATTCACATTTGTGTCATTATCCATCTTAAAAAAAGACCACTCTAAATCATAAATGAAAAGCTACAACACTAAATAAATAACAGTGTAAAAACTTGGAAGTTATTAGTCATTAAGTCACATGCGCCGCGCATCCTTTTTGAAGTCTGAAAGCTCTAGTCCCCGTTCACTGTAATTGCACAGACTGAAGAACAGTATTTAAAATCCTTCCCTTTCCCCCAGAAGTATGAAGAGTGCAAGCAAATGATGACAATTTTCCTTCAAGTACATTTCTCATCAGCTGAGCAACAACGAAGCACTTTTACGATTCTACAAACATCAAAAGACCTCATATGACTCAAACGTGTACTTACAAACAGCAGATGAACAGCATGAATTGACATAATGAAGCCATGCCATGGTGGAGGATGGTTAGAGAGGAAAACGAGGGGCAAAGGAGAAAGAGAAAGACTGTTTAGGGCTCCAGAAAACAGAGCCATTCATCAAGCCACAGTGACTGAAGGCAGAATGAGGCACGTCAGTGACCCACGCACCAATTGAGAACGTCACTCAATCTGCTGAATATATTATTGACGTTACAAAATGGGATTTTAAGCTAATAACTTTCTTAATAGAATAGCTAGTGGCCAATTTACTATCTGACAATCATGTTCTGTCAGACGAGGCGCAACAATTATGTTACCCCCTGTTCAATTTAGGGAATTTTGTCCCGATAAACTGGACGGCTTGGCCTCGTCATGTTGCGGTTGATGTGAAAATCAGGATGTTTGTGTGTTAAACGCGTTGGGACATGTTTTATGAGATTATGAAATGAGCAGCATGCCAGATATTTCATGCACACTACTAACCTTGCAATAGTGTTGAACTAGTGGGCTCAATTATTTCTACATTGACAAAAACAAACACAAAAAAATCATGAAGGAGAATCCTGAGATGGAAATCTCAAAGATTAATAGTTGCACCAGACTGAAAACTATATCAATTTGAAATCCAAAGTGTTTACAGCAACAGTTATCAGCTCTGGTGAAGAAAAGTTAATGCAAATAATGAATCAAAAACAATTCCAATAGTTCCAAACAACCATTTCTAGTAAATGTGAAAAGGCTCAGGATAAGAAATTTTGGCATAAAAGGACTGAATTTAGGGGCAATTTTTTCATTCGCCACCATATAAGCAATGCTTACAGTTAACTCTTTTAACTGCCCCACCAAGAAAAAAAAATCGATTGCATTTCTTAACTCCTTATGTTGCTAGTTAACACACTCAATTAATTTTTTCAACACATCCCATAATTTTTAAAATATCAGCATCTACCAAATGTTTGATATGTCAGTTTATAGTAAAAGTACCAGAATTAATATACTATAATATATATATATATATATATATATATATATATATATATATATATATATATATATATATATATATATATATATATATATATATATATATATATATATATATATATATATATATATATAAATAAACATTTGTGAATACTAAACTGTTTTGAAGTATGCCATAAAATATTTCAGATTCTCATTCAACATGTTTTCTTGATTTTGGCTTCATTCTTAAAAATAAAAAAAAGGTGTAGTGTAGAAGTGCAACAGGATTATGATTGATTGATTGTCTTGTAAACCAGCAATGCTGAGTTTGTAAATCATTATTTAAAACTGTCATTCTTTAAATGAATTTAACATTCATTATTTAAAATTCAAAACACGGTCAAACATTTGGTAGAACAGGCAGTTACACTGTAAAGAAAAGTCTTACATTTCTTTGTTGAATCAAATAAAATGTTCTAGTCATTTCAATTTACATTAGTCAAACTGACTAAAAATATTAAGTTTTACCTTTTAGAACTAAAACATTGATTTCGTTTACATGGACACCAATAATCCCATTTTAATATGATTAAAACAATCCTTTAATTAAGAGTCTACCATGTAAACAGTGTTTTTTTTAGATAATTTAATCTGATTAAGGGCATAATTAAACTAAACATAAATCAAATTAAGACATGTGGAGTATGTCGTTTTTTGTGGCGTTACTGAAGTACACACACATAAACACCTTAATCAAACTATTACCATCTTGTAGGACTTTTCGTTGCGTTGTGCAACAAGATAGTCTATACATACATGTCTGTTTGTTGCTATTCTCATCACCAATCGAGTCAGTAAAGGACCACAGACACATACACCGCAAAATGTGGAGTTTTTTTCTCGTATTCAGCATGATATGAAATTCCATTAAAACAATACACTTCCAGTAGTTCTTATCCACATCCAGTATCTCGTTTGTTACGGGGCATGCATAGAATGTTCCTGAAGGAAAGTGAAAGTGCCAAATTGCAGTTAAAGTCAACAAATTAAGAATGAAACACTGTGGATAGTGTGGTGACGGAATGACATTAATCGTATTATGCGCTATAACATGTAAAAGGGATCATGAAAGAAATATTCAAAAATCAACTCATGTAAACACCTTAATCATATTAGTGTCTTATTCAGATTAAGGCAAATAATTTGATTACTGATGTCCATGTAAACATTGTAGCCAGTGTTGTTGAAACCTGATTAATTTATTAAATAAGTTAAAGTAACATAAAAACATTTGTCATTATGACTTTTTGTCATATTATTTATTTTTCTTGTCTTTTACTTCAAACAGTTAGATTTATCCAATAACTTCAAAGAAGATTTCATCATCAAATGTTATCAACAAAATGTTTAATGTCGAGCGGTTGATTCCGCTGTGGTGACTCCTGATAAAGAAGAGAAAACCCAAAGGAAAGAGAGTTAATGAGTGTTTAATTCTGATCAATAAATAAATTAATACATAAATAATTAAGTTAAGGACTTAATTAGGCTCCAAATTAGAGTCAGGAATTACTTTTTAAAATCTGTCACCTTGAATTGAACTCCAGAGAAATAACAATGGGAGAAATCACAATAAGTAAATATATCTAGTCCTTAAATCATACTTAAATCAATTAGGCAAAGCTAAAAACGTTTTACCAATAAAATTTTTTTTTTTTTTTTTTTGGTGAACCCAAAAGAAGATATTTCGAAAAATATTGGAAACCAGTAGTCATTAAAAAATATTATGGATGATTACCGGTTCCTAACATTTTTACAAATGTTTTCTATTGTCTAATTGTATTTCATAAGAAATGAACTCAAGCTTGGAATAAGTGTATGGTAAATAAATGATGGCAGAATTTTCAATTTCGGGCAGACTATTTCTTTAAGAGGCCCAAAATCAAGGTTAAATAATAATAATAATAATAAAGACTAAAAGAATTTTCATTGGCATGAGTTTTTAGAATCGCATCATTGTCTTTTTATGTCAGTTAATTAAACGTTATATAAAAAAAAAAATCCTTGAATGCCTTTCAAAGGTGGCATACACAAAAACTTGCATAGCCTTGTGTAAATAATCTACCAAACAGCATATACACATAATAATAGAGGTATGGTTGTATACACGGCAAAAAAAAAAAAAAACTGTCATTTCATTGGTCAATGCATCAACAAAAGTTGGTTATAATGCTTAATACACAAAGTTAAATAATTAGCAGAAAATTGATGCAATGTGCACATATCTAAACATAATGCAGCACATTTATTGACCACAACTACAATACATTTAATGCTCAGAATCTAGAATTTTCAGCAGGCACCTTGATGTAAAAACAATGTTATAAAACACATCAAAAAACATTTAAAACAATGTAAATTAAGTTGTGAATTAACATCAAATAGATCTCAAAATGATATCAAACTGACATATAACATTGACAGCAAAAAATGATAACAGGACTGTCGTGTAATTGATTTTTGACGTCAATTTTGGATGTCAAATTAATGTTATTTTGACATCAATGGTAGTTTACATGCAAATCAAAAGTTTAATATGAAATTAAACATTTTAATGTATAATACTTTTGTGTCATTATTTGGGTAGTCAAAAGTATATCAATGTGTGGATGTCAAATTGACATCAAGGTTTTGACATCAAATCGATACACTTTTTAACATTTTTTATGTCGTTTTGATGTCGCTGGATTTGTGCAGCATTTTTGTCCCTTTTGGTGGCATTTCTACTTCAAGACCCTGTTAACTTCCGACCATACTTCAAATTGAAACATACCGTATAGCACGAAGCTGGTGTTGGCGCTCCCGAGTTTATTGATGGCGACGCAGGTGTAATTTCCGTAGTCTGCCTCGGACACGTTAAAGAAAGTCAGCCTTGAAAGTGCTCCGGCAGCCTCGATCTCAATGCCATCTAAGCCATTGAAGATCCTGCGAAACAGTCAGCAAATGGAGAGACTTGAATCAACCCAGCCTTGTTTACGCCACATCAGAGCCTCCTTTGAAGCTAGAGGTTACATTTGTGACTGCAGCAACGTTTTCGGACGCAGATTGCGGCGGGCCGGGATACATTAAAAGCAGCAAAACGGCAGGATTGAATTGCTGGCAGAGGGAAGCGCACACATGCACGTTTAATTATGATATAACATTGTGAGAACTTCACTTGACATCAAAGACAGTTTGAGAGAGACACATTTCAACCAAAGGCACTCCAAAGTCAAGTATTTTGCTACTGAAAACTGAACGTTTGACAGAACATCTCGTCTGACATTTACAACACACACCTTGCTGTATCACTGCTAATGTTATATCTCCAACAGATCTAGTGTAAATACTAAGGGTGATAAGATGTATCAGCTACATATCACAATCGACAATTTAATGCCAAATCAAAATGTGCAATGTTGAATTTGATAGCTTATTAATTAGGACAGGGGTCTCAAACTGCTGGCCCGTGGGCCATTTACAGCCCGCCCTCCTCCTACCTCCAGCCTGCAACAGACGTCAAAAATATAACAAGATTCGGCCTGTTAAATCATATATTTTTGAACCACTATCATTGATGTGCAGTAGCGAGTAGTCACTTGTGGTTTTGACCTGTCAACTAGTTGACATTTAAAGTACTACATTCAGATTAGTTTTACTTTCATTTTCTCTCAGTGTACAGTTGAGAGTAACACACATGCGTTTTAATTCTGTGGCTGTTTTGATCATTAAAATATATGTCCGTAAGTGATCTTTTTTTACTAAATCTCTGTTTCTGTAAATACTCAAGGGTCATTTAACTTTTATTAGATTTATACTGCTTGTATTTTGTTGTGCAAACACTTCTTCATGGCTTACACATTAAGCGTGTGGTGTAACATATATGATTATTTGGCTAATATTCAATTCAAATGGTCTCATTTAATATAATTTTTTTATAAATTTATAACTTTATAAAGTAAACATGAACTTACTTTTCCCCTCTTTGTTGTAGTTTTACAAATAAAGAAAGATACAATATTGAGAAGAACAATTGCCAGTGAAGTCACTAAAGTTACCGAAACTGCTTTCGGCTGCTTTTACGCTATTGGGACAATACAATTGGTTGGGACAGAATAATCGTTATTATGCCTTTTATTTGTAGTATTTTCATAACAATTTAAACTCCTTCAATATGTACAAAAAGAAGCAAAAAGCCAGAGATTTGACTGCATATACTCTGTTAAAGAATGACTGAAGCCTGGTTTATACTCGATGCGTCCGCTAGTTCGCTTGAGTGCGCACCGTGAATGTGACATCATCGCAGAGTTTGCAGATGTTCGTTTTGGGTGTGTGCGACATGATTTTGGCCTGTGGTGCGCTGTTTTTTTTTTTTTTTTTTTGAGACTCGAGAAACAGTCTGAAGACATTTTGTCTGAAAAAGTACGACTGTACAGACATCTTTATGATCTGTGATCATAGAGATAACCTAATGATCAATCAATCTTGGCTAGAAATTGCAACAGCCGTGGGAAAGGAGAAGTTTTTGTTAAAAAGTAAAAAAAAAAACATGAAGGAATACATTTGTTAAAACCAAAAGAGGTCTTGGCAAAGGTGAAAGTATAAATAAATTAGTGGAACTCCCCCCAGTGACTGGCCTCTTTTTTTAAGCCACCAACATAACAGATAATCTAAGTGCCATAAGATATACTGTTACTAACCAACATACTTGGGCTGTGCTTCAACAGAATTCCTTCATAGAAAGAACAGCCAAAAAGGAGAAATCTATGGATTTGTCCTGAATGGTAACAGCACTGACAGCATTGATAAGTGCGTTTTTATGTTTTGATACAGTTTCTCTTTATAACAAATAGATTTTTCCTACCAGCAATTATTAATCTAGATAATAAAACAAAACAATAAAAAAAAATCAAACTTAATATAAAAGCAGATACTTAACAGCTATAACATTGTCACTAATGTCTAAATTGCTGAGAAATATCCAAAATAGTGATGTAAAATAGCTGAATTGGAGCTCTGACAGGGACATGAGAGTTTTAAATGACAGTAGCCCTTTTCACACATATCGACCCTTCCAGAAACTTACCGGCCTGTGAAAAATACAGGTCTGTAAGTGTGAACAGGCCCTTTTTGAAAATACTGGTAAATTCGTTCTGGCAGTTTCCGGTAAAAGCAGTTGTAACATTACTGGTAATTTGGCGGAATGCTGCTCTGTGTGAACGCAGAAGAAAAATTGAGCGTGTTCATGCTTAGAACATGCTGACGTGAGACGTCTACTCCAGCCAATCAGGATATTCAGATGCATTCACATCCATGCAGTTTATGAAAATAAAAGCCTTTGGATACTTTTAAAGAAACATTTAGCTGCTAGATGTTAATCAGATTACATTTCTATGTTTCTTCTTAATGCCAAGTGTGTAAAATGCTTGTGATAAACTGCTGTTTCTTTACCTTCAAGCTCTGTTTTAGTTGCTTGATGCGTCTGTGTGCTAGCAGCCGGTGAGAGCCAGAACACTTATTATGTACATCTTGACATACGAAAGTGTTTCTCCCTATGTTTCCACAGGATTTGTAATGTGGTCAAATGTGTAAACATTTAGCTGCAGTTTTGGAAAAATTCCGGAACATCCTTGCCCGTGTGAACAGCATTTAAAAAATAAAAAATAAAATCCGGTAAAGTTATTCCAGATATTTACCGGTATCGCTGTGTGAAAGGGACTTGTGAGTGTGAGTGAGTGGCCACAATTATCAGTTTGTGATTATATCTCTCTTTTGTTCTTTTGATATGTGATCCAAATAGTCATCACATGAAACAGATAATATAGAAATGTTTAATTTAATTATTATTTAAAATATTTATAACACAAAAATATATAATTCAATACTGCATTATGCTGCAATTCTATGGAGATCCCAGTGTAGCTAGCTGCCATTAAGGCGAAGCCAATTTGTATCTTTTTGCCCACCAAACTCCGCACAGGTTACATGACTTAAAACTCTCAATAGTAACAGAACACAACACATCATAACCATAATAATCCCAATCTCAAGTGGGAGGCTGTCTTTTTGTCAATTTTGATCAAATAACTACTGTTGCTGCTACTATACACAAACTTGAATTGTTGTGACTGAAAGAGAAATCACAGTACATTAGAAATTAAGTAAACTCTAAAGGAAAAGTTCACCAAAAAATGAAAATATCCTCACCATTTACTCATACTCAAGAGGTTCTAATCTTACACAAATTGCTTCTGAACACAAAACAAGATATTATAAAGATTGAAGGGAAAAAAATCAGCCATTGACATCCATAGTAGGAAGAAATAATCATATGAAAGTCAAAGGTTGTTTTTTTCTCAACATTCTTCGATATATATTCATTGTGCTCAACAAAAGAAAGAAACTCAATCAGATTTTAAACAAGTATAAGTAAATGAAGACAGGATTGCTATTTTTAAGTGAACTAAGATTCCTGACTTTATTTGAAATATCCCTTTAAGATTCATGTTACTGTAAGCGTCTATAATTTCATCAAGTCTTATAAAAGGACCTGATGAAGTACCTTCTGTCATCTCTGTACCACTCAAAATCTGCCTCGGGTACAGCATCTGCCTCACACTGCAGGACACCTCTCTGACCCAGAGTCACGCCAACATCCCTGCCATCTGAAACACTGGGAGCATCTGAAAAACAGTACAAAAACAGAGCTTCAGTCGGTCAACTTGATGTAAACCTACTAGAGTAATGCTTACTGACTATCATAGGGCAATGGCTTAAATACTGTATAAAATCAAGAAAAAACGGCATGTATACAGTGATAAGTTTACTTGTGATTAAGGTTTTATTTTGCATTTCATTATATATATTAATAACATATAAGACTCAAATATATCAACGAATATGTAATTCAGACCTCTTCAACCAGTAGTGATAATCATTTTATTTCATTAAAAATATTAATTAAATGATTATAAATTAATTTAATAATAACATTGATTTAATTTAATAACTAAAAGTATAATGTTTATAGACTGTCATTTTTACACAAAAATGGGTTTTAAATGTCTTAAAAGTCTTTAAAAGTCAATGATTTTATTCAGTATAAAAAAGAAATATGTTTTGTTTATTATGTAAATGAACATGTAAAAATACAATAAACACAATCAATCATAATTCTCATATTACTACAATGCTTCGGATGTTTTACCATTCCATTGCACATGTTATCACCCCTTTAAATGTGTTTTAAATATATCCAAAATTAGTCTTTATGTGTCGAGGACGAAAGTTAAGTGGGTTAGGAGTCAAGGAAGAAAGTAAAAGTGAAGAGCGGACGGGGGAGGAGGAGGGGGATCAGTAAAATGAGGTGCCTGATCAGATTTCAGAGGTTCCGAATCAGGCTTGTTCCTTCATAAATTAAGCCCTGAGTATAACTTTAAATACATGAGTGTGGTTTAATATTCTTTTGACCACTGTGTTTTTTTTATTTTATTCTGCATTTTAAGATAATTAATTGCACATTAAATTTTCATTTTGTATTTATTTTTTAAATAAAATCATAAAATGTCTGTTTATTCACATTCAAATATATAAACCATAATAAATCAAAAATGAAAGGTAGAAAGAAAGGTAGAAAGATATTTACAATGCTTCGTAAAAATCGTAATCATCAGTAGAAAGAAAGTATAAAACATAAATAAATGTTGACTATCACAACTTTTTATTATTATTGCAAATAACAATTATTTAAAAAAAAAATTTAAACATTATCCAAGGAATAACCTCACAAAAAGAGGAGAGAAAGAGCAGGAAATAAACAACAGATAAGAATAAAGGGTTCAGAACAAAAAACTACAAATTGCAAAACCTATTTTTTTTCATAAACCTCACAAAATTATTTTAAAGTTATTACAAAACATTAATACATTATGTAAATACTTACAAAAATACAAAGGAGATTAGAAAAAGATCAGGAAAATTAACAACAACAAAAAAAAAAAAAGAACTAATTGCAATAACCAAATAGTTTTCATAAACTTCACAAGAAAGAAAGAAAGAAAGAAAGAAAGAAAGAAATAAAGAAAGAAAAAAAGAAAGAAAGAAAGAAAGAAAGAAAGAAAGAAAGAAAGAAAGAAAGAAAGAAAGAAAGAAAAAAAGAAAGAAAGAAAGAAAGAAAGAAAGAAAGAAAGAAAGAAAGAAAGAAAGAAAGAAAGAAAGAAAGGAAGGCCAGATTTCCAGCATGGTGTTGTGCATCTGTGTGATATGTTGCATATGTATGTGAGCATATGTTGATCTAAATTCATGAGGCACTTACAGTTGACTGTGAGCTCGACCGTCTGTGTGTCCACAGCTATGTCATTGGCTGCGGTGCATTCATACACTCCTGCCCGATAGCGGCTGATGAAGGGAATATCCAGAACCTCGCTGTCTGAGCTCAGGCTGTCATCTACATGAGAAAAATAAATAAATAATGACTGTTTTGATCCATATTAAAATCTGGATATACCTATGCATTGTCAAATAATAACAATTCAGTACATGAAAATAGCCATACCGTGAGCCACACCATTGTTTGCATGTACTTTGTCATGCTCTACATCATTTAGACCTGAAGTTTATATTAAACTTACTCTGTATGTGGGACTCTTATTTTGAAAATGGGAAACACAGCAAAGTCAAAGCCAGCTGCACCAGTTTGTGTTTTACATATTACTAAAGATAATTAGAAAGCAAAATGCAGGATATACAGATGAAAAATTTACTCGGCACCAACTGACGGTGAGTTCATTTGTGTCTTTTGTTAATTTATTGTGTTTATTGTGAGAAACACCTTTTAGAAAATTTTATTGTAGATTTTTTTGGGCTCAAGTGCCATTTGTTTACACAGAAAAGGCAAGGTTTATGACCTGTCCTGCAAAGAGCCCGCAGCTCCACTTTTTAGAATGCATGTGTAGTAATGTTGGTAAAGGATAGGCAATAAGCAGAACCAAACGTAGTATTCAACATAGGTATTTAATGAATAGAAAGAAATAAACAAAGTTTAATCCCCTAAACACAACCATTGAACAGCAAAAAGAACTGAAATAAAAAGAACTTAAATACACAAAGACAAATGGGAAGTACGTGACAAATAGCAGAGACAGTAATCATAACTAATAAGCCAGTAAGTTTAAACTAAAGCGACAGGGAGTGACACATAAATACACTAAACTGAAATAGACATAAACAAAACTGGGACAAATTCAAATGCAGCATGGGCAGTTTGGTAGCATCTGATTTGAACTCAGCCTCAAACAAAATACCTATACGACATGGGCCACAGACACAAACTAAGAATCTAATAGTTTTAATTTTAAAAGCTTGACAATGATGTGTAGACTGTCGAGTATGTTTTATGTTTAGACTATTGTTTGAAATGTGCAACATTCCATAGGTGATTTAAAACCCTTGTTGAAGACAAAAACACCAAACAACTATAATTGCTTGTTGAGGGTGTTGAACCCGGAACAACAAAGTGCGAATCACATCAAGATGCATGTGTCTCATTATCACTGAAAGGCTGAAATATTCCTGATTTTCGAGTATTGTCACATCCATACTTCCTACGGTAAAATCATCCACACTGTAGAGAATGTTCATGCCCCTTCTTGCAAATTCAAACTTCAACTCCCCTTAAAAAAAGCACCCGCTCTGATGTATTTATAGTCATTCGTGTCCTATTGTGGTAGAAGGCGTCACTAGAGATATGAAATTCGATTTAAATATGAGTCTCTTTCTCTATGCAGGCACTTTGAAGTGTTAGTATACACACTGGAGTCAAGCGCTAAAACATACGCCGCCTTTTCATGTTCACGAAAATCCAGACTGGGAGAGGGGAAAAAAAAAAGTGTTAGTGGAAAAAGAGATCCTTGTGATGCAGTTCTCAACGTCAAACGGTAATACGTGGATGACTTAAATAAATAAATATAGTCCCAGATGTAGTTTCTGACAGCAAAATAACACAGCGCATTCACTTAAGTGTGTTCTGAAAGACAATGTCTTACACCGGGGAGAAGCTGTTAACGAGAAAGAAAGAGGCACTTCCTTTAACCTGATGAGGAGTGTCAACAGAGAGACGCTCTGGAGAAAGAAGCTCATTACCGTTCAGCACAATATATACACATCTCATGCACTAAGACTGCTCAGGAAGGCTGTTGTATAATCTACTGGTTTATTGTCAAGTTGTAATTCATAGACTTGACTGTATATGTATATCGAATGAACCAATTAAAATGGTGTAAGAGCTTTTTTTGGCACACTTCACACCTGGGATTTACTGTGATATTCGGTGATTCATAACACGCAAATAAACCGCTACTGACACTTTGAGAGTCAAAAAATAAATAAATAAATAAATATTAATAAAAACATACAGGCCAAACAAAATTAATATGTGTGGCTCCTGACTATATATAAAGGTCTTGTTTAACATAATTCTTAATGTGGTGTTTATTTATTCATCAGATCATCTAAATTCAGGTAGGGCTGGTCGATAAACTTTTTTTAAAAATATAACTTTTTTTATAAAAATGATAGAAGTTATTTAAAAATAATAATAATAATAATAGTCAAATCTCTTTTTCTCTCCAGTTGGACCGGAGTCATTTTCAACACTGGCTCTTCGGGAAAATTTGCCCTGGCGTACATTTTGAGAACCTAGAAATACGTGCTTGCGGGTACATATGGCTGCATTTTATGAATAAAACAGACTATATGGGGTGGTACCACTGACTGCTTACCTCCATATGGACAGCTTTTCCAGCTTGACTGGTTTGCTGGATAGCTCGCCATGTATGACACCGAACTTCGGAGGCAGAGCGGAACCAGGGTTAGAATTAAACAAAATAGGGTTTTACAAACCAGGTAAAACAAAACCTAAAAACAGCACATGAGATCGAGGCAGAAGCACTCATCCGCGGTGGCTTTTCTCTGTTCTAGTTAGTTTTTGAAAACACTATCGGTTGGGATTAGGGAAGGGGGTGTGCGGGTCAGTTGATATCAAGCGGATGCGCACAAGAAAGACGTCAATATTCGCAGTAATGCATCCGGCAGCCCCTGGTGAATTTATGAGAAATGGCACATATGAGAAAACATGGCCAGTGGTGGATTTGAGAAAACTAAAACTGCAAGAGAATGTAGTTCAGGGTACATATTTGTCGATTCAAATTTTTGATGAGACTTGGTTGGTCATTTTACATGACATAACATGACTAGCACGTTTACAAATTTAAGAGCTACAAATCAAAAATCAACAGCTACATTTTTTTACATTTTCAGAGTAAAATATATATACACAGGTAAAACTAAAATTAATACATGTTGTTCCGTATGATGCAATAAGAAGAAAAACTTTTCATGAAATCATGAAATCATGAAATGTATGCTCATATTTTCATCGGCATGCTAAAACATCTGTATACAAAAATGCAATTAAATATTCTGACTTTATTTCCTCATAATAATCTCATAATCCTGCCACAAAACCATTGTGCGATTCGTGCTACTACAGTAAATCCCTGGCAATCGTTTTGGTATTTAGCGATTTGGGGTAAGTGTTGCCTACAAATTTATATAAACATGACTGGAAAATCTTTTTTTGATATTTTATGCAACAAAACAAAATCAAAATACTCTAGCTTCTAGTTTGAGTAAAACATTTTTGGTTTTAATCTGTAAAAGAACAGAAAAATTATCTAATAAAAATTTTTTAAAAGCTGTCATTTAAAGCCTTTTTTGCATAAATTAACAAAATAGTGTCATCTTTTCAGATTTGTAGATTGATTTTTAGGCAACACAATAATAATGTTAACTTTAGATTAAATAATGAAGCAAAAGTTGTTGGAAATGTGTTATTTTGACTGTCACTTTCTGGAAAAAAAAAAAATACTCCAAATAAAATTTTTATTAGAGATTTTGAAGTAAGGTTATTACCAGGCACACACGGAATCTGTGCACAAAGAAATCTGCAGATTTACGCCGATTTTTGGCCCATTGTTGTGTTTATTTATTTACTTGTAAATGTGTGTAAATGTATATACAGTCAGTTTTTAAATTAATGTCGACTTATACTATTTTTAATAATATTGACTAATATAAAAATGTTTATTTGATTTATTTACAGTACAGTAGTACATGCGTAAAGTAATATTTTCTGTCATTTAGTAGATATATTATATGAGAGACTTGCTTTGTTTACCAAATAAGTGGATCTAATTGGATTTGCATTATAAACATCAAATAAAAGTTAAAAAGCTATTATTTTTATTTATATATTAAGTTTTTGGTTACGATACTCCCAAAATAATTCTGTATAAATCCACAGATTTTTTTTATTTTTACAAAATTTTCAGCAGAAAAAAACAAAAACGTTTACAGATTCTGTCTGGCTCTAGTTATTACTCCTTCATAGAACAAAACAAAGGTATTGGGCTTTTATCCAAACCCATACCTAATTAATTAAAAATAGATAACTTTGAAGGGGTCTCTTAATATCTTTAGATATCTCTATTAATATCTCTGTTAATATCCTTATCTTTGTAATGGTTGAATGTGTTCAAAAACCTCCTGAGGACTTAGCATGATTGTTATAAAAGCAATGAGAGAAATTTACCAGCACAAGCAATTCACACTTCACTGTGTTGAATGAAAACAGATCACAAACCAAATCATAATTGCCATCCACAGACTATTCATACGTCTGCTAACAAGGGTGTGTTGATTCAATAGTGCTCATCGCACTGGTCACTTCCATGTGGGTCATGCGATTCAAATACAAGTGCACACAAGAGATGCATTTGCATCTCTTGTGTTTGCAGTTTGCATGTTCTCCCCGTGTTCACATGGGTCTCATCTGGGTGCTTCCCACAGTCCAAAGACATGCACTATAGGTGAATTGGATAAGCTAAATTGGCACGTAGTGTATGTATGTGAATGCAGGAGTGTATGGGTGTTTCGCCTAGTTGGGTTGCAGCTGGAAGGGCATCTGCCGTGTAAAACCTATGCTGGATAAGTTAGCGGTTCATTTCACCATGTCGACCCCTGATGTGTAAAGGCCTAAAAGAAAATGAATAAATGAATGAATGATTTTCCATGGTAAATTGGAAAATAAGCATATCTTGCATGCAAAATGACATTTTAAATGGTCATGTGAAAGTAGAAAACAACTTGTATATTTTGAATATAAATATAATTTATATAATTATATTTAATACATTTATATTGCATATAAATGAATATACCTGAAAATTCTTAAATTTGAAATGTACAACATAATAACTCATGCTTTAAATGTGTATGTGTATAGGTTTGTCACATATCAGGACATAAATGTATATGATGAAATGGTTATGACCCATGATGGTGATGGTAAGTTGTGAGGACATTGCTGAATTTTTTCAAAAGGCATATAAATCATACAGATTCTTTTATTTTTCATAAAAACTCTGCACACAATTTGCATTAAGGGTTATGGCCTTGGGTAGGGTAAAAATCATATGGAACTTTCCAACAATTCACAAAAAACAAACCTGTATGCGTGAGTTTGTCTGTCAGTAATATATATATATATATATATATATATATATATATATATATATATATATATATATATATATATATATATATTCATTTAGTAATTTTCTTTTTGGTTTAGTCCTATTATTAATCAGGGGTTGCCACAGCCTAATAGACCACCAATTTATCCAGCATATGTTTTATACTCAGTGGATGCCCTTCCAGCTGCAACCCAGTACTGGGAAACATCCGCGCACACACACACACACGCACGCACGCACGCACGCACGCACGCACGCACACACGCACACACACACACACACACACACACACACACTCACACACACACTATGGCCAATTTATTTTATTCAATTCACCTATAGCGCATGTCTTTGGATTTATTTTTTTTTTTTCTGATGGAACTTGATGCAGGTGATTCATTTCACTGTTGACCCCTTAATAAATATTACTACTAATAATCTGTAAAGCTTCTGAATATGAATTAATTTCTAACTTACATCATTTAAACTAATTTGCTGAAGTAAAAAACGTGTTTCATGGGTACTGGCCTTAGGATTGCTGCTGTTCCCAATACCAAATAAACTAGCAACAAATAATATGATTTACATTCAGCTTGTCAATTATCTGATGTAAGACAGACTCGGGTTCTCTTTTTTTTTTTTTTTTTTTTTTGCATATATGATAGAAAGCGTGAGTTTAAAATGTGACAGATTGCCATGCATATAACAACACACTCACTGTGCTGTCAGTGAAATCCTCAAGCATACAGTCTGTTCGCATGCAGTATGCTTTTAAAGGGGAAGAATCGACAGGAATATCAAAAAATAAAACAATAATAAAAAAATCAGAAGTATGAAAATAACAAAATAACTAACGTGTGGAATTTTCGTTGGTTATGTCATAAATTTCAGCTTGTTTTTGATTAATCACCAACCCTATAGTTTCTTCTATCTCATCCAAAATATCGATTTTGATTTTGGTTTCCCTCTAAAAAGCGCATGATGCTGTTGGTGTTGTAAAGGACCGTGTAAGCAAACCATCAGCATTTGATCCCCAGTCCCGCTGAAAGGAAATGTGTTGCTTTGGCATCAGGTGCATTGTGGACTGTCTTCCATCAAAGGGAAGATTGACAAAATGGGAGCGTTTATTTCCATCAGGGGCTCGGGGTTTCACGGCTGCCATAGAGGATTGTATCAGCGCAAAGTACTTGAAGACTGACATCTCAGGCTTTTCCCTTCATCAATACAATCCTGAAGCACATTCATTATGCATTTTCTTATATAATGCAGCCGCTTTTGTATATTCATGACTCCCGGTGGCATTTTGAGTGTCAGTCAATAGTGCGCTCAGGGTTTGATTTGCGATATTATCACAAGTTGGAATCAAATGCCTCTTTGAGTTGAAATGGTACAATGATCGTCTTGGGTGTCATAAAACATAGAACAAGCGCCAAACAACTCTATTAATGGAGAAACCAAACTCTGAAAAAAAAAAAGTCAAACAGGCTGCCAGCCACTTTTACATTCTCAGACAGCATGCTCACTGGTGAATACTGTACACAGAATGATTAAAATAGGCAGTTTTAGCATGATTGGTTGAAACTTCAACCATGTACACCAGCCTGCTTACAAATTAATGCTATTTTATTACAAGTTCCTTAGAAAGTTAACTTTCTTCTGAACTGAACATTTTGAAGCCTTACATACACACTGAAAAAAATATTTGAGCAATACTGTTCCAAACAATTTATATGGGCTGGCTGAATTTAAACAAACTAAATTTAAGAATGTTTAACTTAGAGTTTTTTCTCAATTGTATTGGCACATTTTTAAAAACAGTCTTAACATTCTCTAAACCAGGGGTCTCAAACTCAGGCCCTGTTTACACTAGTGCGTTTTAGTTTTAAAACGGCGTTTTAGATCAAAAACGATCCTCGTCCACACTAGCGTTTTACCTAGCGTTTCTGAACATATCTCCGAACACTACGCCACCAAAAACGTATATCACGTGACCATTCGCACATTCTGGGCATGCGCGTTCTAGTATAAACAGAAAGCATGTGTCTCGCTCGGCATTTGGTTATTGTTCGTCAACAAACGCCGGTTGAACATTAAATGCAAAGGCAAAGAAAGCAAGAGAGGTATTTTTGTGGACAGACAACGAGGTCGAGTTGTTCCTTAAACGCAACAAATGAATAACTGCACAATGGCGCCTAAAACAGACAATAGTGCAAACAAAGCTCCCATTTCTGTGCCCATGTTGTTTTTTACAGTACTGTCTTCCGGTAGCGTTAAAGCCATGTGTTATAGTCATGTGATAGGGGCTTGACGAAAAAAGGAAGGATACGCAATGACACAAAAGCCCCAATCAGGTAGCGAATCTTAGCAGTCCGGCCTCCGTTTTCAGATGTCTCCGTTTTTGCTCATCCACACTGAGACGGAGCAGCAGCGTTTCAGAATGAAAACGGCCTCTCCAGAGTTTTCAAAATGCTCTGTTTTCGGCGCTCGAGAACTCCGGTATAGTGTGGACGGATGGTGTAACCGTAGCAAAACTTATGCGTTTTAAAACGAGAACGCATTAGTGTAAACGGGGCCTCAATTTAACCTGAGGGCCGCTGGAGGCCGAGTCTGGGTGACGCTGGGCCGCATCTGGTTTTCCACAAGAAGTTAATTATATTATTAATTTCTAATTTGTTATTTTTTTTATCTTACTTTGTTAAAAAAAATAAAATAAAGAGATTTGAGAAGATTGGAATCTTTTTACACAAAATAAGATAAACAGAATATAACAAACGAAAAATAAATAAGAAAATAATTAAATCTGTAATAATAATAATAATAATAATAATAATAATTAGACTTACTGTCATCTGCTGTGCTGTTAAAAAAGCAACAATGTGTTGTTGTCATTGTTTTGACTACTTTTGCAACATATAGAAATATATGTAACATTCATTGTGTGAGGTAATGGAAATACAATGCAAGTAGCATAACCCACAGATAACGGTGAGACCCTATTATAGGTCCGGTTACCGGGGACTCCTATTGCCGATGGACAGGTGTCGATATGTGACTGCAGACGATTGCATTAGGCTGCATTCGGTTCCTTTTCTTTTATTATTGTGTGCCATTTCAGTTCACTTCCAAGTGAAAAATAGTTATTTGACTTACGCTGCTTCTGTATCATGCAATCCAGATTCAGGGATCTTGAGATCTCTTTTGATCAGCCTCATTATCAGATTTACTCATATTATGAAAATGAACTTGATTGCCTCTTTGCTATTTTAAAAATACAGATATAATTTAGGTAGGCCACTATGCCATTATGTATCTTCACTGATCACTGGCCGTGAAACAATAACCAACCAATAAGAGTGATTGTAAACATAAGAAAGATGATTGGTTAAAAAGATTGTTCAGGACGAATAGTTAAACGTGAATTTTGCTTTAACTTGTGAATAGTGATACCTTCATGCATGTGCCATCCATATTAAACTTGGGCCGCACTGACAATAAACTGCGCGTTTGAAACCTCTGCTCTAAACTGTGAGTGGAAATCTCAAAACTGTTTGCTTGAAGTTCAAAACTTTATTGCATGTCTGCAATAAAGTTATTGTAGTTATTGTTTTAGTAATTTGGCCAAGGTCACCAAACTGTAAAGTGTGTTTGTCCATGCAGGAGGTATAACAGAACGGTTCTAGGGGCAAGTGGTTGTAAAGTGAGGGATATGGGAGTTACACAGAAGTGATATAGGGGGAGGTTTAGCATTTCTACATATAGTTTCTAAATAATGAGGGACGGGTGTGTATGAGGGTCAGCTTCTGAAGCCGGTTGCCAGAACCTCTGACAAAAGAAACAAGTGAGAATCAGAAATTACATTTTTTTATAACATGGTACATGTAAAGCAGTCATAATGAATTGTTTTAGCTGATATCTATGTGAGGTGCCTGTCTTAACCCTCTGGGGTCTATGGGGATCTTGGGGCTCTGGAGAAGTTTTGACATGCACTGACATTTGTGTTGTTTTCAGCATCTTAAAGACATATTGATGGCTAAAGTGTGATAAAACTGTAAACAGCACAAGCTGAGCTACAATAATACCTAAGCAAAATGTTTGTATGTGTTTGTGTTTTTGAGAAAGAAACGTTTATGCATGGTTAGTGAAAAACAAAAATGTTGAAGTCACTGAAACAAGGCCGTGAAACACATATAGAACATTTGTGCACAAGACTTTTGAGAACTGGATCTTGTAACCTAGTGTTTTTGCTTCAAAATGAAGTGAGAAACATCTTGTTTACTTGCTCACAGAAAACAATATAATAAATAAAACAATTTAAGTCACTTTTTGGTGATGGTTTATGCGAGAAGGCGTGAACTATCATTACTATGCAGTGAGTCACACCTAAGAAGTCACAGACCTGCATAATAAGCCATCAGACAGGTATGTGACTAAGAGGGAAGAGTTTCAAGAAGGAATCAGAGGAAAGTTTATATACTTTTTTGTTTGCAGTTTATTTAAAATATATTAATCACACAAAATATCTGGAGATACACTTGTCAGAGACAGTACACTCTATGGAACGCTGCAAACTTTATAAACTAACATATAGCAAATCCACTGAAAAAGTTATTTGTAAATTAAGAGTTTTGTTGCAAAATGAGATTTATCCATTTTGAGAAAGGTCGGTTAATTGACATTTTTATTTAAGACATCAAAAGTCAAGTTAATTCACAAATTTTATACATTAAACTATTACTTGAGCACGGTGAAGTCCAGGAACACAATATTTTTCAATCCATGATATTTTTAACTTTATAATCATAAATAGTTCATGAATAAGTAAAAAAACATGCAAAATGCAACATATTATCTTAACATTGTCAAGCATCTTAAATTGGTTAAAAAACAATACATCATAAATATATGGAATAGTATATACAAAGATTGATTAATAACCATATTCTGAGTTAGTTTTGGTAATCTCATATTAGAGCAATGTTATTTTAAAGAATGATAATTAATCCATATTAACGAACTGTGAGCAAAAGAAAGCAGGTGAACAACACAATGTGCGATAATGAAATCTTTTAAACAATCGCGCGCATCACAGCAGCTTTTGCCGCAAGTTATCATCCTCTCATTAGGTATTCACAGAAATTATTTAAAGAATAAACTTACAAAGGACACTTAAAAATGTAGACTTGCAGACAGATATCTTGTGATGGGGAGCAGCGCAGGAAAAAAAGGCAGTATTTTACTGTAACCCCTGGCACATCAGTGGAGACTGACAGATGCAGGATTATTTTTCCTTTGTCCACTTTTGTAGCGTTTTTGTACATTTTTGTGAAGTTGAAGGCTACATCTTCATCTAATAGTTTGTTGGCATGACACAGACCAACATTAGAGCAAACTCGGAGAACTTCTTTTCTACTTTAGCTCTCTTTGCCACTGGTCCTTTACCACTGTTGTTTTCACATCTGGAAATGTACATATGAACAGCGCTCTTACTGAGACGGGATCACGTTAGCTGAAATGAGGCGATATAGGAGAATCCGTATCCGTATCCATATCTGAATCAGTCCTTACTTTTATACGAATTACATAAAAAGAGATAATTTGCTTTCGACTTGAATAGGTTTTTGCAAAGTAGACATATCAAGCTTTATATAGATATCATAAATCATCATTTTCAAGAGTTTTTGCAGAGTTTCCTTTCATTTTAGTGAGGTGTTTTTCTGAACAGTCTGCACGCGTCTTCAGACGCTTGTAATAACAATGCCTCGTGGGCGTGGTCGCATTATAACTAATGAGATCAGACTGAGAAACTAGACATAGCGTTGGTTTCATACTGATTACTTTATCAAGCAATATTTGTTTTTGCATTTAAAAGTAGACACTTCAAGCTTTCTAGAGACATATGTCTCGTGTCGGTGTGTTTTGTTTTTGAGGAGTTTCTGACGAGTTACTGATGCGCTTCTAAAAGCAGTTCACGGAGAAAAGAGAGATTGCCTACACTGTTTTCCTTATTTTGCAAAACCACACACGTTTGTTGTTGTTGTTGCGAGTGTACACATCAAAAAGTAGACACATAACAGATTCGATTGATGTATTGATCTTATCTGTACAATCAAAACTGAAAGTATAAGTTCAATTCAGCAGTTTGACGATGCTACAGATAAAAATTTGTATACGCGGTCTTCGACCCCAGGGGGTTAATAAGGGTATGACCAACTGTAAATAGAAGCACCCTTTGTTAATGCATAGTATGATAGCTTCATTGTCACAATGTGCACATATGATAGAGGTGGACATTCGTCCCCCAAAAGATGGCGGAGGGATGGCGAGCTGAAAATATAAGGTGTGGCATGGCTTGGCTGGTGGTCCTGGAAGTATCTCTTGAAGGCAGAGTAAGCGATGGTGGAGCAGAGTTTAAACCCATTAGTAATCTTGAAATTTGCTTAAAATGCAAATGTATCTACCACCGAGTCAATGGATGAAACATTACTCCATTTGTCAGAAATATCCTCCTATTCATTGTAGTCAAGTGGGAAGTTTGTTTCTTTGCCATTTTCACCTCCCACACACCAATTCCAAACTGTCCAAAAAAAAAAAAACAGCCCACAAAGGGCTCACACAACAACAAACTCCAAACCCTCGGCTGATGGTCAGCAGACACTTTTAAATCATACATCCGCCAATACCACCTCAAAGCTGCCCAGCAGACCATTAGATAAACCTTTCATTTCTTCATCGTAGAGTTCTCCACTTCCTTCAACCATCGAAGTGCTCCGCTTCCTATAAGTGTTGAGTCCTCCGCCCCTCTTTTTTTTTTCTTCAGCTCAGGATGCTCTGCTTGCCTTAAGAGCCAAGTCCCTTCACTTTACTTTTTCCTTTCAGCTTTCAGTCTTTCCCTACTTTTTTCTGGCAACAAGTTCCGCAGCTACTTAATCTTCCTTCCACATACCCATTCCCCAGCACTATATACCCTTTTTGGCTTCGTGCTTTAATTATTCGGGGGTCACCACAGCAGAATGAACCTCCAACATGTTTTACACAGCGGATGTCTTTCCAGCTGCAAACCATCACTGGGAACACCCATACACTGCATGCTACCGACTGTGCCACTACGCTGTACATAATATGCTTTGTGTCAATGTTCTCCTCGTGTTCGCATGGGTTTACCCCCCAAATCCAAAAACGTGGTATAGGTGAATTAGGTAAGCTAAATTGTGTGTGTGTGTGTGTGTGTGTGTGTGTGTGTGTGTGCGTGTGTGTGTGTGTGTGTGTGTGTGTTTGTGTGTGTGTGTGTGTGTGTGTGGATGTTTCCCCAATGATGGATTGCAGCTCTAAGGACATCCACTGCATAAAACATATGCAGGATAAGTTGACAGTTCATTCCACAGTGGTGCCCCCAGATTAATAAGGTGACTAAGCCAAAAAGAAAATGAACGAATGCTGTCATTCAGGCTCAACATGTCTAATTTTGTGGTTTTCACCAGCAACAAACTGCAGCTCTAATCTAAACTAATCTACATACCACTGTTTTAAATTCACACTGCAGAACTATAAGGCTGTTCTATAGACCTCTAGCTGAAGTAGCTCAGCCCTGTATGAGTGTAAAGTACTGCAGCAAAGCACTAAGACTGCAGAGCTGTTGTCCACACACATATACGCACACACTCACTAAACCCCTGAGAGAAGGAAAGCAGAGTTGGGCAAGGTGCTGAATCAATCCAGGCACAGCTGAACGTGTCATCTTACCAGGGACAGCTTCTCTGTCTGATCCCTCCAGAGCAGCAGGACAGAAACGCCATTACCACAACACCTGATTTCAGCCATGAACCAAACAGCAGATTTATACACACATTCATTGGGGGGATAAAACAAATGCGTGACCTTATGATGACCTTAAAGTCTATGTGTAATGAAAATATAGCATATTTATTTTACTAGTGCACATTTATATTCTTTAGATGAAAAATTATAAGTGCAAATTAATCCACTGGAAAAAAAAAAAAGTTTTTTCCTTTAATCAAAGTCTGAGCATTAGGCAGTAGTTCACTGATGACATCAGTTATCACTGATAATGGTTTTAGCTACGATATTCTTAACCACACCCCTCTTACCATTAGTTTGCTATTAGGGAATCATGTTCAAAAAGAAAGCCCCACCCCTTTTTATTCATTCATTTTCTTTTCGGCTTAGTCCCTTAATAATAAGTGGTCGCCATAGCAGAATGAACTGCCAACTTATTCAGCATATGTTTTACACAGCAGATGCCCTTCCAGCTGCAACCCAACACTGGCAAACACTCTTGCATTCACACACATACACTACAGACAATTTAGCTTATTCAATTCTGGTTTCCTCTGGGTTCTGCGGTTTCCCCCAGAAGTCCAAAGACATGCGGTACAGGTAAACTGGGTAGGCTAAATTGTTCGTAGAGTATGAGTGTGAATGAGTGTGTATGGATGTTTCCCAGAAATGGGTTGCAGCTGGAAGGGCGTCCGCTGTGTAAAACATATGCTGGATAAGTTGGCGGCTCATTGCACTGTGGCGACCCCAGATTAATAAAGGGACTAAGCCGAAAATAAAATAATAGAATGTATTATCATTCCATTTTTAGGGAATAATGTAATCGCAGTAATGTAACGCATTATATTTTGAGTTTGTTGAATTTTGAATGTAATTGCGTTATTTGCGTTACAAACTATAGTTTTTAGAAGAAAAAAAAAATGCTTCCTTAAATCACGTTTTCAGCTGCAACATCAGATGATAAGAATTTACTTTTACATTGCTGGAGAACATGAACTGAAATAGCTGCTGTTGAGAGTGGTTGCTTCTTCAAGTGGAAATAAAATCATTACTTTGATTTTACTGAGCATAAAAAACTAAAATGTTGCTGTGGAATTCAGTCTATGTAGTCTCTAAAGAACTTTCAACAGCTTTTAACCCGACCAGCAACTTGTTCAAGCATTGTTCACGCATTTCTGACATTCTACTACAACACCCGTCACCAAGGCGGACACGATCGCCCAAAAAACATGGCAGTCCAATTCCCCCTAAATTGTTCTTTTTGTGCAGGATAGTGAAGGTAACTTGGGTAACTGTCGGGAGTAAAGGTAACTTATGAATGTGAGGAGAAGTGTGACTGCTTATGGGGCCATTCACATATCATGTCTTTTGTGCGCACAAGTTTGTTAATTCCAATTGAGGAGAGCACTCGCATTTTCCAGGCACACCCAGTGAAAAACCATGAGTCACGTGACAAGAACTGACCAATCAACTTCATGCTTTGTATGGAATATACACATTTTGGTAAACTAAATTACCTCAGACAAACACAGAACACCCAAACACTGCAGTGCTTTTTCATACTATGGATGTCAATGGTTACAGGTATCCAGTTTTCTTCTAAAACTTTTTTCGTATTTTGTGTTCCAAAAAAAAAAAAAGAAAAAAAAAAAGACAAACACGTTTGGAACAAGGGTCAATGATCAACCCATTTTAATGTTTCTCAGTGAATATTAAATTACTGAAAGAGCTGCAGTTTATTTTGTATTTTATAGGTGTATTTTATATGTTTTAAAAGTAACTTCAAAGTAATTAGTAATCTAATTACTTTTTTTTCATTTAGTAATTAGTAATGTAATCAGATTACCTTTTTCCAGTAGTAATCAGTAATTGGTAATCTATTACTTTCCTTAAAGTAGCTTACCCATCACTGGGTATCGGTAAAGTCTGGTTCAGGCGGACTTTAAAAATCATCTCAGCATTTATTTATATTTTTTTTAGGGGATGCTTAAATGCAATATATTGGAACTGTTTTCTACATTTTTGATTACTATTTATTCAGTAGACATTTAAGTTGCCATGAAGCATGCATGAAGCATCACAACATTGTTTTTACAATTTACAATCTTGATAAGCCAGAATTAGCAGTTTGCTGGAGACGATATAGTAACTCTATGGCTGATTATTCTCATAGATTCTGGAACTGCCCAGCAGTCCAATCTTATCAGTTAATGGTGATTGCAGAAATTGAATCAATAATGGGTTCTGAGATTGATCATTGCTTTGAAACTATCTACTTAGGAAACATGCCAACTGATTTTAATGCTCAAGACAAATACATCCTTAAAATGTTACTGGTAGCTAGTAAATAGAAGAAACAACTAGGAAATGGATGAGAATCGACCTACCAAAGAAGAGTGGGTAATGACTGTAAAATATCTATCTGAAATGGAGAAAATGACCTTTTCCCAGACAAACTATGGATGAATTATATAAAAATTGGTCGAAATGATGATTGCATACAGAAAAATGGATAGTGCATAAGTAACTATGGAGTGTTTTGCAGTGGGTATGCCATGCTTCTTGTTTACCCAGGTGAGGTATTTACTGAATATTGTGGACTCTCTCTCTCTCTATATATATATATATATATATATACATTTTATATACATTTATTGATTGATTTATATTACTCATTCCATTCATTTTACCTAATTGACTTTTAATTTCTGAGGATAGACCAAGAGGGTTGTAAAAAAAATGCTGGGTCCCACACAATACCTTCATGTTGTCCCAACACAAATCGATTAACTGAACTTAATTTATACAAATTTAAGTGGATTAAACATAAAAAAATAAAGATGTTACAAAAAATACTTAAGATTTGTGTCATTTTAACTTATTTGAATTAAGTATTTTTAACAAGGAGAAAATGTCATTTTTTGAGTGTAAGAATGACGTAAGAGCTGTGTGCAATGTCTCTGGTGACCTGTTTGTTCTATTATTTTTACTTATTTTGTGCTAAAATTTGGCCAAATTAAAAAAAAACAAACAAAAAAAAAACAGTAAAACAGTTATACAGCTACATAGAGTTTTTGCAAAACTGTTGCCACTTTGTTTTCATGAGTCTGCATTGGAGTCAGATAATATCCCATTCGTATGTATTATATCATAATTTATAATAATAATAATAATAATAATAATCATAATCACCAGCCATTTTATTAGGTACACCTTACTGGTATCAGGTTGGACCCCCTTTTTCCTTTAGAAGTGCCTTAATCCTTCATGGCATAGATTCAACAAGGTACTGGAAATATTCCTTAGAGATTTTGGTTTATAGTGACATGACAGCATCACACAGTTGCTGCAGATTTGTCGGCTGCACATCCTTGATGTGAATCTCCTGTTCCATCACATCACAAGGTTTTCTATTGGATTGAGATCTGCTGCACTCAAAAAAATGAATTATGGCTTTAGTTGGTTCAAAGAATGTAACTATGTTTAAATTAAACAATTCACTTATGTTTGTGTATTAAAAATAAAAGTGTTGTGTTGGAAAAAATTAGAAAAAGTAAGTTTTCACATTTAAACAGCTCGCTTATGTAACATGAATGAAAGGGAGTTGTGTTGCTTTTGCAGTACTGCATTTTGGTCAATAGGTGGAGTAATATCTGCACATGCGCAGTTTCAAAACAACACAGGAAGTAAGAAGATTCAAACCACAACGATCACTCTCAGCTCGGCGCCATATTATGGGAATCAAAAGATGAAGATTACAGTACAAATTGCGAACGTGCACAAAGCTTTCCCCAATGTGGACACACAGGTGAGATTTTTTTTTACTTTTTATGTATTTATACTGAGGCTGTGACAACATTTGAATCATGAATGTACTCTCTTGTAATACTATGTTGTGTTTGTGTATAGTATTGCTATGAAATTGCCATGTTCCCTGTGTCTTTTCCACATTATAGACAGATAAATGTATAGTTTGTTTTGCATTCCTGTGAAATTTTATACTTGGTATATATTAACTCCCCCCAAATAAAGTTGCAAACGTTTGTAGTAAGGAATAATTAGTCAGTTAGAATAGTCTAAGCTTTTCACTCATCATAGCACACGTGCTGCTGATAATGTGACAATAAAAGTGATTTGATTTTTTATTTGATTTGATAGTCTCTATTTTAAATGAGTGTCAAGCGTTTTGTTGAGTTTGAATGGCAGTTTTGATAACTTACATAATATTAATTAAAATGTGGTGTTGGCACGTTGTTATTTATTATCTAATTGTATTCAAGCCTGTTAACTTAAAAAAAAAAATCTTGACAAGCATATGTGACACTTAAATAGGATGACATCTGGCATGATGACATATTTAATGTAAGCTTATTTGTTTGGTCATCTAACACGTTTAAATTTTTAAGTTTAGTAGTTTGCTATTTATATTATTATATTTTATTATTTTAAATCTTTGCTCACTCACATCTATTTTCTCCCTCACAGGTTTACAGCTCAACCTCTAAAGTCCCATATCTGGCTGAGGAGACTGTGGATCATCCAGGTACAATGCTTTTAGATGCCTATACACACATTAAAATGATGTACAGTAAAAATTACTAGTAATTTTAACTACTAATTATTTAATAAATTACTAATTGTCATTTCATGTTATTTAGAACATCACCAGTGGAAAAAAGGTGTGAATGCATCCTCAAAGCCCCTAAGTGAGGGAGTACATGGTAAGCTATTTTATTTTATTTTTTAAAACATTTTAAATGTATTTTCCTCTTAAATCAATTCCTCCTTTCTCCTTTGATCTGTTGGTAAATTTTAATTTTTTTACCTGACTTTTTTAGGATGCTGGGCATGATGAAGCGCAAACCTTGATGTGCAACACCACCTTATGAATCTACAGTAGTTACATTAACATTTATCAGACTCTTTTGTCTAAAGTGACTTACAATTGAGGACACATTCAGCAAATCAACAAGAAGAGGCAATACATCCAAGATGTGCTAATTATACAAAAAATTTTAAGAATTAAGAATGCTTCTACATGTGGTTTGCCAAGCCCACACACCTGTGTGAAGCAGACTTCATGCACAATGTTTTGTTTTTGTAGATATAGGGAGTGGTTGTAAGAAAGTGTCTGGTGCAAATGTGCATAAATGGTGCAAGTGTCAGAGAGATGAATGTGTGTAGCTATTGCATGTTCTGTGATGGTTGGTCTAATTTATGGTGTAGTGCTGATCGTGTTACTTTGCTTTAAAATGTTAATCTTTCTTTGAACAACTGAAGTGTTATCTGCTTTTTCAGTGTAAAAAAGGTACAGTATAGTTTACAAAAGAAGACTTCATTTTTCTAAGTATATTTTTGATAAATCATTTAAAGGCAGAATATTATTTTTAAATGTTTTTTGTAATATATGAAAAGTATTATTTTGAAAAGTGTTTTTATGTTTTTGTAAGCATATTTTTAAAATCATTTATTGTTTTCAATTTACTTCATACTTGTATTACTATTATTTTAATAGTATTAATATTTTAACTTATTGTAAAAAGTGAAGATACAGATAAAGACAGTATTTGGATTTTGACAATCATTTTATTGCTGGAAAATATGTAAATCTGTAAAAATGCTTTTGAATAAACTCAATGAAACGGAAAATGTTTTTTTTATTTGGTTAAACATAACAATATCAATTTTAGAATAATTGAACTTAAATAACTACATTGATTAAAGCTAAATTATAAATGTTACGTTGATTGAACTAAACAATATTACATTACCTTTATGTAACTAACTTAAGTTCACTAAAATTAATATTCTTTCTTAAAGGTAACTTAACTCGGTTACGTGGAACCAGTGGACAAAAAAAAGTTAATTAACGCCAACATATCATTTTTTTGAGTGTGGCTATGGAGGCCATTTAAGTATAATGAACTCACTGTCATGTTCAAGAAACCAGTCTGAGATGATTTGCACTTATGACATGACATGACGCTTCCTGCTGGAAGTGGCCATCTGAAGATGGGTAAACTGTGGTCATAAAGAGATGGACATGGTCAGCAACAATATTTAAGTAACCAGTGGCGTTGACACAATTCGTACTAAAGTGTGTCAAGAAAATATCCTCCACACCATTACACCACCTCCACTAGCCTGAAGCGTTGATACAAGGCAGGATGGATCCATGCTTTAGGGTTGTTGATGCCAAATTCTTACACTCCCATCCGAATGCTTCAGCCAGAACCGAGACACATCAAACCAGGTAATGATTTTCTAATCTTCTAATGTCCAAATGTGAGCCTGTGTGAATTTTAGCCACAGTTTCCTGTTCTTAGCTGACAGGAGTGGCACCCGGTGTGGTCTTCTGCTGCTGTAGCCCATCTGCCTCAAGGTTTGAAGTGTTGTGCATTCAGAGATGCTCTACTGCACACCTCGATTGTAATGAGTTTTTATTTGACTTACTGTTGAGTTACCTTTCTATCAGCTCGAACCAGTCTGGCCATTCTCTGAGCTCTGGCATTAACAAAGCATTTGCGCCCACAGAACTGCTGCTCACTGGATAGTTCCTCTTTTTCGGACCATTTCTCTGTAAGCTCTAGAGACAGGTTTAGAGAGCACCAACAACCATGCCATGTTCAAAGTCACTTAAATCATCTTTCTTCCCCATTTTTATGCTTAGTTTACATTGCAGCAGATTATCTTGACCATGTGCATTGAGTTGCTGCCATGTGATTGATTAATTAGAAATTTGCGTAAACAGTTGGACAGGTGTACCTAATAAAGTGGCCGGTAAATGTAATAAATAAACATAGTTTATGATATAATAGCAAATAAATATGGTTCCTCAAAGAACCTTTCAAAAAATTATTGTGTAAGGAACCATTTAACACCCTTTGTGTAATGAAAAGTTTCTATGTGTTTAAAAGGTTCTTTATGAAACTGTTGATGCCAATAAAAAACTAGAGAGAACTTTTTCCCCTGGAAGGGAGGTATTCTAAGAAAAAAAAATGCAAACAACTGTTAATTCATTTAGAAAACAAAAGGTCTATTAACTGGCACACAAACACAGACTTGACTTGTGCAAAATCTTCAGTGTGTTATCTCAACAAAACAAACATAGATAGAATGAGTCACACATATGCCCTGCAGATATTTATTGGCTTTATTCAGCTGCGATTCTTGTCAGCAAAGATAATGCAGTTTGACAGGCTTGCTTTGATTCCAGCCATCAACTATTCTTCAGTCCTTGAGTCTTTGTTTGACTTAAAAATGCGAAGTGAAAGCCACATCTGTTACTAATGCTGGAATATGCTTTTGTTTGTGCCAGTGAGTGCAAATGTGTTTGTATGTGGCATATCAGTGGAAAAAAAACACGCCCACAATACACTTTAAATCACCAGCTAAATGTGCTGAAATATCTTAATTAGGTCGTTGGTATTCTTTTCAACTGAAATGCATGCAGCAAAATTGGGTGTTTTGGTGAATTTTGAATTGCGTGCAGCTCTTTTGAATGAAGAGCTGCATTCGATTTGAGAGACGGACAATGCAAGCTTGAATAAAAGCCAATAGATAAACACACAGCAAGAGTACACTAGTATGAGCTAGTTTGAAAAGTATTTTACGGATCCACATCTTTCCAAATCCACAACTTTACTTAGGAGATAAAAACAGCATAAATCAGACCAGACCTCCCACTTCAAATACATTTATTAAACAATGATGCTGTCATAAAAAAACTGAATTTAACAAGATGTACTGCAACATCTGTGAAACATCAGAATTGTGAGATGAAAGGAAGGGGAATAAATGCAAATTTACCTCTTTTTATAGGAAATTTCAAAGTTTTTTTTATTTATTATTTATGTTTTTTTTTTTTTTTTTTTTTTTTTTACTGAAAGCACATTTCCGACAAATTATATTAAAAAAAAAAAAAAAAAAAAAACTGTTAAAAACATGAATTCCTAAGGGGAAAAATTTAACTAAAAGGAAACCAAAACTTTTTAAATTGAACTTAACATTAAACATGGAAGGAACAACATTTGTGTTTTCGATTCAATCTGAATAATTCCACCCCTCCCCCTTTATTTGGCTTATTTAATTTTTTTTTTTTCTGATTAGGACTTCAGACTTTTTTGCCATTCTGACTCATGGTAAAAATTACAAGATATACGGTAAAAAATCTGTATTTAAAATTATCAGTATTAGTATTAGCAATAATTGGTGAGATATTTACCAAAAAAAAAAAAAAAAGTTCACTCTAGTTCTTTATTGGCATCAACAGTTTCATAAAGAACCTTTAAAACCCATAGAAAGTTCCCATTGCACAAAGGGTGTAAAATGGTTCTTTACACAATCATTTTCTGAAGGGTTCTTTGAGGAACCATATTTATTTATAATTAGATGATTAATTATATGTATTTATTACCATCCACTTCATTAGGTACACCTGTCCATCTGCTCGTTTACACAAATTTCTAATCAGCCAATCGCATGACAGCAACTCAATGCATTTAGGCAAGTAGACATGGTCAAAAAAAATCTGCTGCAGCTCAAACCGAGCATCAGAATGAGGAAAAAAGGTGATTTAAGTGACTTTGAACATGGCATGGTTGTTGGAGCCAGACAGGCTGGTCTGAGTATTTCAGAAAGGGCTAATCTACTGGGATTTTCACGCACAACCACCTGTAGGGTTCACAGAGAATGGTTTGAAAAAAGGAAAATATTCAGTTAGCGGCAGTTCTGTGGGTGCAAATGTCTTGTTGATGCCAGAGGTCAGAGGAGAATGGCCAGACTGATTCGAGCTGATAGAAAGGCAACAGTAACTCAAATAACCACTTGTTACAAACAAGATAAACAAAAGAGCATCTCTGGATGCACAACATGTCCAATCCTGAGGCAGATGGGCTACAGCAGCATAAGACTACACCGGGTGCCACTCCTGTCAGCTAAGAAGAGAAAACCGTTGCCTGGTCTGATGATTCTCTGCTGCGACATTCGGATAGTAGGGTCAGAATGTGGCATCATCAACATAAAAGCATGAATTCATCCTGTCTTGTATCAATGGTTTATGCTGCTGGTGGTGGTGTAATGCTGTGGGGGATAGTTTCTTGGCACACTTTGGGCCCATTAGTACCAATTAAGCATTGTGTCAATGCCACAGCCTACCTGAGTATTGTTGCTGACCTTGTCCCTTTATGAGCACAGTGTACTCATCTTCTGATGGCCACTTCCAGCAGGATAACACGTCATGGCATAAAGCGTGAATCATCTCAGAATGGTTTCTTGAACATGACAATGAGTTTATTGTACTCAGGTGGCCTCCACAGTCACCAGAGCTCAATCCAAGCCTCTTTGTGGTGTGGTGGAATGGGAGATTCACATCATGGATGTACAGCTGACAAATATGCAGCAACTGTGTGATGCTTTAATGTAAATATGGAGCAAACTATCTAGGGATTTTTCCAGTATCTTGATAAATCTATGCCACAAAGGATTAAGGCAGTTCTGAAGGCAAAAAGAGGTCCAACCCGGTACTAGTAGGGTGTACCCAATAAAGTGTCTGCTGAGTGTAGGCCTATAATTGTCAAAAATGGTGACAATTAAGAAATATAAAAGCCCAAATTGTACAATATATATAAAAAATGTTTTTCTCATAATGGTGAAGTTAAACAGAGAATTCTGAGGAAAAAACACCTAATTTCCAAAGTGAAAAAAGCCTCTATAACAAATCTACAAAAAAAAAAAAAGTATAATTGCAGCAAAACAAATAAAACAGCAGTTACAAAAAAAAGAAGAATGATAAGGTTTACACAAAGCTTGGTCACTGCTGAATTTGGTTTTTGAATGAAGAGTTACCGTTAATTTGAGACACAAATAATGCAAGCTTGAATAAAAAGCAACAAACAAACACAGATTACAATGAGGTAGTTTGCAAAAAGTAGATCACAGATCCACATCTTCCTGAACCCTCAGGAGAGATAAACAGCACAAACCAGAGCCGACCAGAATAATACCAATCTATAACTCCACTCCAAATACATTCATTTCACTCTGTTTCTGTCATCCAAAAAAAAAAAAAAAAAAAAAAAAACCTTCTTGAAAATAACTGGAGTCAGCACAGAATTGAAGAAGGGAGGGAAAGAGAAAAATGGAGTGCGAGATCGGCAGAGTAGAACTGTATTAGCAGTTAAGGCTATAGCGCACAGAGGATCATTTGGTTCCTGAAATGAGCTGCCGAACCCAAACACACAGCAGCCTCATTACATAGATGGTTATAAACAGGATTAATGCAATCACAGCTCAATAAAAACCTCCAGCAATGTGCTCCACACAATGTGCTCTTCACTGAGCCAAAACCCTAATTCGCACTGATGTAATAGAAGTGTTTAGCTCCTGGGACACAGACGCTCATTAAAAACAATGTTTATTCAAGTCGATTAAACAGCAGCGATGATAAATTAGCAACATTATTGACCTTATTCCTCACCCAAAGGTAAAACGACGCAACAACAACAACACGTTTACTCTTCCAATACCGGCAATTCAACTTGAACGCTGCTCGCTCTGATCTTTAGCCCACTGGATTTGCACGGCGAAAAAGAAATATGGGATTGGGAGAAAATCGCTTTTTGAAAATAATAATAAGTAAACAAGCCTCCCCACCACAGGCTTTTGCTCTGATCATCTGAAAGGGAGAGCACGCAGAGCCCTGCAAATGATTCATTCCACTGAATAATGTCTATTAAACAGTCTCAGGGGATAATAATGTTAATATATCATATTTATAAGTTCTTTGAAGCGTAAAGGAACTGTTTCTTTGGAGTGTGGTTGGATGTTATCCACATCTTCCACACATGCTCAATGGGAAGAAGGAGAAACACAGAACAACTAGTTCTGTAAATAGTTCTGTTTGTTGTTATTACACATACATTTATGTTTTAAAACAAGATGTTTTTATTTCAGATGCAAATGTTCGCAGTAATTTTGTGGATTATTTCAAAATAAGTGATTTTTACATATTGTTGACAGTCTTTCAGTATAAACTTCTATACATTAAATTGAATGCACATTTGAAAAAAGGCACACGTTATGTCATGTTGTGTACAATTTTGCATCTCAAGTAATTTGACATTTATAGGATGTTTCATGTCAAGATTTCTACTGAAAATCCTTGCAGACACAGGATTTAACGATACAAAACTAAAGAAAAGAAAACTAAAAACTAAACTAAGCTAAAAACAAAACAAAACAAAACAAAACAAAGAAACAAATAAAGAAATTAAAGAAAACAAAGCAAAAAACAACTAAACTAAAACCGAAACAAACTGAAACAAGACTAGACTAGACAAATCTAAACAAAACTTAATTATAAAACCTAATCAAAACAAGATTAGAGTAGACTAGACAAAGCAAAGCAATGCAAAACAAAAGAAAACTGAGCAAAACAAAACCGAAAACAAAAAGGATAACACTTTAGAATAAGTATTCGTTATAACTAGTTAATAGATCATTAATAACTGTTAGCTAATGAGTTATAAATGACTTTTGTCAAATGAATCATGAACAAGCTGTTAGTAAAATACTTACTGAAGACTTTAGTATCTGTTAATATTTTATATATGTTTTAAGAATGTTATTCTAAAGTTGCAACTATTCTTCATTTATTAACTGTTTGTAAATGAGGAGTAGTTGCAAGTTTAGAATAATGTCCAAATAACATACATAAGCTAATAACTAACACTTAACTAATATATTAACTCACCCTTTACAGATCAGTTGTTCATAGTTTGTTAACCATCTACTAATACCCGTGAAACTTTGTAGAACAGGAAATTGATGGAGAAAGTTCAAGGCACAGAAATTTGATGTGATATTTAAAATCTAAAATGTTTCTACCTTACCCTTGTTCCACTCATAGGCTTTTCTATGTGCTGTATTTTTCCAAAGAAACTCCACAGATGCAATGTTGAACGTTGTGTTTAACGTATAGAAACGCACATACTGAGCCATCACCTTTCAGAACAGCAGTATAAAACAGAACACAAACCCATGAGGTTAAACATGAAACTAATTTATTAGGTATAGTTATAAATCATTAAAATGCAGAAAGCAATCATTTTTTGTTACTTGTTAACTAACAGCTGGCAAGTTATTTTTTTGGGTATCTTTAAGGCACAGTTATACATATTTAAACGATTAACTTTTAAATTAAACAAGTCATTTATAACTCATTAACTAACAGTTTATTAATGAACTATAAACTAGTTATAATGGATAGTTATTCTAAAGTGTTACCACAAACCACAAACAGGAAAACAAAGTAAAACAAAAAGTTAAACTAAAAACAAAGAGAGAAAAAAAGGAAAAAAACAAACCCAAAGAAAACAAAGCAAAATAAGACACAAAAAAAATCAATAATACACCCGAACCTAAACTAAACTAAAACCAAAACATAAGACTAGACAAAAGAAAAAAAAGATTATTATTATTAATAATAATAATAATAATGTCATTATTATTATTATTAGTAGTAGTAATAAAAGCAAGAATGACTGAACTAATAATTTCATTTAAAGCTACATACAATATTAAATAAATAAATATTTAACATTTAACTTTTTTTTCTTTTCTACATTTAATAAATGCCGCCTTGATGAACAGAATGTATATATATTTATATATTTTTAATAAAAATAAACGACCCCAAACTTTTGACCGGTAGTGAATATATAAATACAATAATAAAATTCTCTTTCTCTACAGCCCCAACATAAATCACTGCTGCTGTGAAGCATAAGGTTTACATAAAGCTTTCTGGGAAGAGCACATACTCTTCTCACAGTAAAAGAGCTCAATATAATATTCATGACTTCAGCAAAAACAACTGGCCCTGTACTAAGTTTCAGTTTTGAGTTTTTCCTAGACTTCGGGCTTTATCAATAATTCAACCTGCTAATAGCCAGACCACCACACAATCTCCAAAGTAGAGAACTCGCACGTTTCCACACAACTGGAACATCTGTCAATCACACATATACAATCCCCGACCCCAGTGAGTTCATTTATATACAGTATTTTGGCTAATCTGATAATGCATAAAAGTGCAGCACTCTCACCCAAAATCCCGGTAATTTCCCACCATAAACAGCGCCGCTAATGGCCTTCAAATTGCATTTCGATGCTTTTTATGTAAATGCATTTCACCACAAATCCCGTCTAAACGACATGCTTAATGATCTCCCAAGCTTTTCTCCGTTACATCACTGTGATGTTTTCTTCACTGCAGCGTTCTGCATGTGAAGGTGAACTTTCCAAAGTCATTAAATGTTGCATGTTTCTTTAATGAGAATGGATGACAGCGAAGCGAGCTGCCCTCTTTAGATCCAGAACTAGATAAAGAAAGGACTCGGTATGATCACAATCTAAGTAAAACTTACAAGCGAGTGATGTGAAGCCGGGAGATACGGTGAAATCTCTCGGTTTATGTAGAGAGTCCGGAGAAAGAGCTGTGTGGCTTTGAGCGAAGTGCCATTTAAAGGTCGGAGATGTGTACTTACAGAACTAAGTGTGACTGGCAGACTTATTTCAGGCCTTTATTGAAACAATGTGAAAACGCTGCGGTAAATCTAAATGACTGGAGTGTGGTGAACGCTCAGGGGAGTCTGCTTGATAGCAATTTTTGTTTTATAAAAAGAAACAAATCTCTGACAAGACAACAAATCCTGGTGCTATCGAGATATTAAGATCTTATCGCAGGGGGGTCTGTGTCTTAATCAAGTTTCACACGTCGTTTGGACGGTGTCCGACTGATTCGGGTCCCATCAAGATTCCCGGTTGCCAGCTCTTTGAGGATTATGGCATGCTTTTACAAAAGCAAAATCAGATCTGAGAAGCAGCGAAGTGTTAAATAGATCTAATGGCACAAAAATATAGTGCTTATAAGGGGTGTTATTGTTTCTAACGCCAACACGTCCTGCCAGCTCACAGACTAATCTGAGCCTCATCTGCATTTTGAAAGTTTTTGTGTCAGAATTCAAGCTGTTTATACACTTAATGGATCGTTCAGCACTTGTTGAAAACATATCAGTGCATGCCAGAGTACTGCTTAATTCAAATCACTCGGGACTAAGGCTGCAACTAACGATTATTTTAATAATCTGTTGATTATTTTCTTCGATTAATTGGATTAAAAAAACCTACATTTCCAATCCTTTATTCAAAAACAGAATTGAAATACTTAGAAAGTGCACAAACATGTTGTCCCTAAACATCACTGAGCTGTTATAATAATAATAATAATAATAATAATAATAATAATAATAATAATAATAAT